>NC_045427.1:333560112-333860112 GCF_902635505.1 Sarcophilus harrisii | reverse complement strand
CTCTTCTTAATTGGTCTCATCTTAAGCAGGGCAACATGCCAATTCTTCTTCTTTCTATACTACCCCTCAACCCACAAAGATGGGCTGCTCCATATATTAGGACAGTCCATCTTTTGGAGCTACCACAAAACAGGGTTAGGAATTTTATAAGTGAAGTCCAAGGAGCATCTTACTAGTTTATATTTCTGATGCACAGGATAGGAGGCTCTAGTCAGCAAGGTTGGCTGGGATAAGATGCTAATGTGACAAAAAAATCCAAGAAACAATTTCTGGGCAATTAATAATTTATTATGTTTAGCAAATAGTTAATGGCAAATGATTAAAGATCAGTGGCTTTCTCTCATAAAACAAAGATGAAACTTATGTTAACATTTATATACCCTTGGAAGAGTGGGTGTTCCTGACAGATGGAAATCAACTCTGATTGATAAACAACTAATGAGAATGAAAATTATGAAATGACCTTATTCTAAAGAGCAGATTGGTACATGAATATGATTAGGTCACTCTTGGCCAAAGACGCTCGCCTCTACTCCAAACACCCTGACTAAGGTAATCTAGATAAAAGAATCTATCCTCTACCCAGTCTTACCTGAGGAGAGCAATGGTGAGGTTACTAAGAATTCCACCTAGATAAGTGGAGTCCCATCAAAAATTGAACCCAAGTTATCATCAGCTCACTCCCTCAGAAGCTGTCATTACCTAGTAACTACATGGAGAAATACAAAGGGAACAAAACCTTGGACTCCCCTCCCCCCATGATAGTAACTGGTTAATAATAATTATTTTTCTCATTAGGCAGGAGGAAAAAGGCATTGTTCTATCCTCAAAGTTTTCAGTCCGAGTTAAAAAAAAAAAAATGATCACACTCAGACTTACTACAGTAAGAGAAAACATAACCCCACATATAGAAAACTCCCAGTCTAAGAGGAGAAACTCTTCCCCACACAACCTGAATAAAGGATAGTCTCTGCTTGGAGTTAATGAGTGTGAGAGAAAACAAGACAAAACTGTTAATCACTAGTACATCAAGCAGGTGGGGAGGCCTCCCCGGTACATCTCTAGAAGACAGTTTTTTTCTTGGCTAAATTGGGTTATCAAAGAAGTCTAAGGGAACAAAATTTCATCTGTTTATCTTGAGCATCATCCCCACCAATGCCTTAGGTTATTCCCGTGAATTCTTCAGGAACTTTCAGTTCTTTTTCCTTCATAAAATGAGCCTCTCATCTCTGCATGGTCAGAGATAAAAAAATAATTATGGGACCATGTTTCCACTACTCCATCCACGAACCTTACATTACAGCATGCTACTTACTATCTATTTGACTTGACCCTCACCTCTGGCCTGTATTCCCCAACACTTTTAATAGTATCTGGCACACACTAGGTGCTTAATAAATGTTTCACTAACTTATTCTTTGTATCTGTTTCTTTATCTATAAAATGATGGCCTGTGCCTATGATGCTATGAATTCCAAGTGAGATATTACAAGTGCTGAGGTGACCTCAATGAGTTCAATAATCAGAGCCAAACAAACTCCTTTTTCAGGACGTGAAAAGAACTGGGTATATAGTATATAGTAGACTGATCACTAGGACTGACTCTTCATTACACTATGTTTCTTCTCATTTATTAGATTTTTTTTTTTTTATCATTAGGTAATTTCAATGATCTTTAAAAAGCTGTAAAACACAAGGTACTAACAAACTAGAAATGGACAAAGTCACTTCTATTTTCAGAAAAAAAGGAATTGAGTTCTTCAAAGTCTCAGTGAATTTGACTTTGGTTCCTTATAAAATAGAATGGAATTAGCACTGAACCTGAAACGAGAATTAAATTTGAATCTAGGTTCTAATACCTTATACCTATGTGACCAGGAGAAAATTTAACCTCTTTAAAGCTCAGATTAATATAGGCTTAACAATACTACCTACCTCATGGCTATTATTATTTCCAGCAAAATTCTAGAACACATTTATGAAAAGTATGATTGTTAACACTTAAGAAAGCAGTGATCACTACATGTTTATCAAGAAAAAAATATGCCAATGTAACTTCATTTCCTTGACAAAATTATAAATGACTAGATCAGGTAAATGAAATAGACATTATATTAAGATTTTAGCAATATATCTGACAAAATCTCTCATGTTACCCTTTTTAAGCAATCTCAATCAATGAATCACCATTATTTATTGCCTACTATGTGCCAGACATATTGAGAGAGAACAAAGTCCAGGAGCATAATCATACAAGCCATATTGTCTGGCTGATTCCTTAGTGTAAAAAATTATTATCAACACTTCATGCTCCCAAGCTCCTGTATTTTTCTGGACATGCTCCACGTGAATTTCCAAACAAACCCTGGATCATCTGTTCTCAGAATTGGTTCATAATTTACTGTTTTGTTTTGGGTGTTTTTTTTTTGTTTTTTTTTTTTGGCTTTTCTGAAGCCTAGCTTTAACTATAATCTAACTTTCTGTTTACCCACTTGGATTCAATATGAACCATGTCCTTTCTATATCTATTTGGTCAAAATATTGTAGCTAATTTCTGGCACACAGAAGTCACCTCCCTTCTTCCAGTCTTCTAATCTTTCCTGAGAGTATAATCAAGTGGTTTGGAGACTCAACAAGTGATAAGTAACATCACTTTGTAGCTAGATTAGAATTTCCCAGGCACCTATACTTTATCCTTTTCAATATGTTTACCAATTATTAAAGTGAAATCAATTCAATTCAACAAACATTTATTAAGTAGTTACCTAAAACACCGAAGGAAATGAGAATGCAAATCTAAAAATTACAATCCCTGCTCTCAAGAAGCTTACAATCTACTGGAGAGTAAGGAGGAAGATAGAGATAGGAAGATAAGATAGAGCAGGAAGATAAGATTAAACTATAACACAAGGTAGGAAGTGAAAAGGAACACAAAGGAAAAATCCAAACAGTGACCTAGGAATAGAGAACACTTTAGTCAGAGGAAAGTTACATGTAGGAGATACCACCCGATCTGAACCCTGAAAGAAGACAGGATGCTAAAAGATGAAGATAAGGAAATAATTTATTAAAATTACTATTAAATAACAATTATTATTATTTATTAAAATAAGGAATAATTTATAGGAATATATGGGATTGGAGAAGAAGAAACTCTGAGCATGGGGATAACTTCTAGCTGGAACATAAACTACAATAAAAGGAGTTATATGAAATAAGGCTAGAAAGGTAGTTTAGAATCATATTGGGGAGGGCCCAGATCTGAAGATTGTAGACAAAATGAAGCAAGACCAGAAAGTGACAAGGATGTGGAAATAATTCAATTCTTAGAAACACACAAGAACAAACTGAAGGAATTGACCCAGAGATCTTTGGAGTGAATATAATCATGAATTACTAATACCTAAAGGTCTATCATAAGGAAGAAGTATTAGAAGATTTGTATGGTCCCAAAGGATAGAATTAGCATTAATGAATAGAAGTTATATATAGGCAAAATTCCTGGAACTTGAGATCCTCCAGTGAAGGATGGATTTATCACTCACTTGGGAAATTATAGACAAAGAGGTAATCTAGGGAGGGTAGCACAAGGAGATAAAAGATCATTAAAGAAGTAATAGGGGACTGGCCAGAAAAACAGTGGTGTGATCTGAGTTATGGCCCATATTCCTGCTTTAATTCTTTTCTCCACAATCATGAACTGGCACAACACCTGGAAGAGGGTAAAATTTCACTTCTGAGGCCAGGGCAACTAGGGAGAGGCATCTCCATGAGGACTTCCTTTCACTGCCTTAGGAATTTGGAAGGACCCAAATTACCCCCTCCAGTCCCTGTGTCAGAATGGCCAGTTCTTGATGACATTCCTTCTGTAAACTTCTGAGTGTTTTCTTGAGTCTAGCTTCCTCCTTCCTCAGTATCTGGATTACTCTGGTCATTTGGTGGATCTCACTACTGCTCAACTCTCCAGCCTGTCTAAACAGAAGTCTATGTAGTCCATGGGGCCAGCTCTTAACCCCCCAGTCCTGCTCCAGAGCTGCCAGTTCATATCCCACAGCCTCCTGGATTTCTTTCATTGTAATAGTGCTTAGCTCTGGCAACCTTTGGAGTCTCTGGGAACAACCGCAAACCTGCAAAAAACAATGAAGCCATTAATGTCAGGTCCATTGGCAGCACTGCATCATTTAGATTTCAGATTGGCAGCACTGAGTCATTAGATTCCAGAATCATCTCAACTAACAAAGGACACTAATAGTAGAAATGGATATTTTAAAAATTGGCTATTCAGGTGCATTCTCACTGGCTAGAAATGAGCTCTAAAATCATCAATATTTAACTAGTATCATGTCTTTGAGGTAAGGCAGTGAAGATTTAGTTTATCAAGGCATTTTACCACTGAAGAGAGTAAGGAGAAGAGTCACTCCCTGACCAACAGTAATAATAGCTTAACATTTATATAGTGTTTAATATATGCCAAACACTGTACTAATTTATAATTATTTTATCACTTAATAGCCATAATAACCCTGCAAGAAGTTTTATTAATATTCCCATTTTTCAGAAAAGAAAACTGAGGCAAAGAGATAGCTAGTAAGTCTTAGGCCACATTTGAAATCAGGTGTTTTATCTTTTAAATCCTACTTTCCTTTAAATGAGACACTTGTACATGGTTACCAACTGTTAGCTTACAACAAAATGCAATATTGATTTAAACTTTTGAAACAAAATTTCTTTCAAATAGACTACACTGACTTATTTAAGAGATTATTCCTTATGACCAAGTTAGATTCATGCCAGGGATGATTCAATGCTAGGAAAACAATAAACATTATTAATCACATTAAAATAAAAAAATATTCTCAAACCACATGATTAGCAGAAAAAAAATCTCTGAAAAGTGGAACGACCATTTATATTTTTTTTCCTTTTGCTTTTTCCTTTTTTGCTGAGGCAATTAGGGTTAAGTGACTTGCCCAGAGTCATATAGCTAAGAAGTGTTAAGTGTCTGAGACCAGATTTGAACTCGGGTCCTCCTGACCAGGGCTGGTGCTCTATACACTGTGCCACTTAGCTCCCCTTAATCATTTATGTTTTTTAAAACTGTTACCTGTTGAGAGAAATAATTCTTTTCTATTTTATTAATAATTCATTATTAACTTGGATGCGGGCTTTTTATTTCCTTATTCAGGGACCAGGATTTGTGAACCAAGGCAGATAGAGGAGATTGCCTTTATCCTCAGGATACAAGCTTTACAATCTTAGGTAAGATCTCTAGAGAGACCTTACTTTTGTTTAAAGTGAACTGGTGAATTGTTATCCTCCAGGGAATAATCCCATGTCAGTCAACCCTCCACTGGAGTTCAAGGTGATCCAGAATATGAAAAAGAAAAACAACCATAGTGGTCTGGGTGGAGACAGATTCCTGGGTCCAGACTGTAGAAGGCAAATGAATCTCAAGATCAAGACTTGGTCTCAGCAGGAGGAACCTAAGACTTTTAACCTAACTCTTCATTTAAATGCCTATCAATCAGGTTTCAAAAAGGAAACAGGTATAGCTATGAGAGTATCAACTATCTAAAAGTTGCAATCCTTGTTGTGAGATCTTTGGGAAGACATCAGATAGATTAAGCTGTATATGAAAAGGGATATCCTTAAGCAGAAGAAATAATCAGGTATTTTCAGAATAAGAAACAGATAAATAAGGAAAAGTAATTTTTTTAAATATAAACTAGACATTTCTAGTCACTAAGACTAGTGGGGGCAGGGTGTGTGTGTGTGTGTGTGTATATGTGTGTGTTTTGTGTTTATGTGGTTCTTGTCTGTGTGATATGGCCAGTACTTGTTTCAAATGGTTTAGGCAGAGAGCTGAGAAGCTGGATAAAGTCTTAACCAACCAGATCAGTAAAATTTTGCCTAAAGGCACCCCTTTTCTTGTGTTATCTGCTAAAGTTTCAGAAAACAATCTAGTCTACAAACCTCAAGGTATATTTGGGCTGATTAAATTCATGTTCTTTTGGTCAGAGCACTAACAGGTGAACCCTGAAACTGTGTTCCCTTTAATTTGTAAAAGAAGGAAGATTCAGGGTCTCAAGCTCTCCAGTGGGAGAATGCCCTTTCTAGACAACATTTTTAAGTGGTTGGAGATCTCGATCTAATAGTGAATGGCTTGAAACTCCAAGATAAGCAATCTCTTTTCAACTGGAAATTTAGGCCTGGGACATTGACAACATTGAAGGAATCTCAGTCAATTGTGAATGAGAACCCAAGCCTCAGACAGTTAACAAAATACAACTCTGAATCCCAAATCTTTGCAGAAGTCTGAAACAGGATTATGCTTGCCAAGGAAGCTCTCTTCTTGACAAAGCTGCCTGCCAGGACTCTTGCCCACTGTGAAAATATTCTCGTCTTAGTGTTAATCCTTGTTATTTCCCTGACAGGACCTTACCCACTAGGAAGTCGGTCTTCCTAGCAAACCTGGCTTCTTAGTGCCAACAATAAGTCTCTTTGGCCATAAACAGATTTCAGGTTTGCGAATTTTTTCACATTGGAGCTGTGCTGACCAGAGGTGATTCCCCACGCCAACTCTCAACTACTAGCCTATCATTTGCACTTCAGTATGATATGTAGAGAGAATGGAAAGAAAAAAAAAGAACTGTGCCTTAAACCCAAATCATTCTGACTCACTGATTGGCCAAAAACAGGTCCCAGGCCAAGACCCATTTTGGTCATTCTTTAACCCCTGATTGGTTCTGAATGATTATAAATAGCAACTCTTTTAGTCAGAAACCCTGAGGGTCTTCCCCTCCTAGACTGATCCCCCTACTCCCATCTAAGTGAAAGTGAAAAATTTTCTGCCTTGCTTCTTACTTAGCCTTAATAACTGATTGTGATATGGTATAGCTTCTGGGGAAATATAACAGTGGTTTTGGAGTCCTCTAACCTTGGGGGGCTTCTATTCTAACAATGTTAGTAGTCCGAAATCTTCTAGCTCTGGAATCTGCCACAGGAAGCTCCCATACCCAATCCGACTCTGAATAGACCCACTCCTTAGTCAGATAGGTTCTGGATTCAGGAAACTCCCACAGATCAAACTCCTGAGACAACAATGGATAGACCACTCCTCAATTCATTGCTGATTGGTAATCTTGTCAGTAATAATCTGGTCAAGAGAACCAAATTCCAGAGACCATTCCTTCCTATCTATGAGCCATAGAATTAGCATACCTGTGACTGAAAGCTGGATAAATATATCTCCTTGTTTCTCTGCTGAATTCCCTTAGAATTCAAATCCGCTTTTGTAATGGGGTTACATTACTTTCAATAAACTTTGCCCCGTAACTAGGAGATGGGTTCAAACCTGCAAATTTTTTTGAGGTACCTCGTGACACTGGTCTGGGACCCCAAACTTTTGGCATTCTCCCCTTCCCAACCTCAACAATTGGGTATCCCCAACAGTGGGGTGGTTCAAACCGAAACCAGTATAACACTTTAGTTTAAAAAGGTCAATGTCTCCTACTGCATCCAATTGTCCAATATGCAATTGGAACCAGTGGGTTGGATAAAGGTGGGGGGCAGAGGAAGGAGAAGTAAGGCTGATGATTTTTCATAGCTCTCTCCAACTTAAATCCAATTCATTTGCATATCATGGCATTACCATGATGAGATTCTAGGTAACCAGATGGGCCCTAGCAAAGAAAACCTGAATCTCCAAATAATCTGGAAGCTTACCTACTCCCAGAGGTAAGAGGGAGGTACATTGATAGGATTATAAGTGGACCCTTTTGATTTTTTTTTAGGCCTTCTGCTCTTAAGTAGGCCTTTTGTTCAAGTGGACTTTTGATCAGTCCCATGTCAGGTGAAGATGATGATGAGTTCTAAAAAAAAAACAGCAATGCCTGAGAAACTTTAAGATAATCCAACCTTGGGAGTGCCACAAACAATGCTGGCCAATCTATTGGTCAACAAGCTGTAGAAATCAATGATGGGAACTACCCTAATTGTACGTCTAAACTATAATATTAGTATATCAACCTAATTTTTGTTTCTCTTTTCAATAAAATTATCTTCTTGATCCTAACTCTTTGCTAAATTCCCTAGCAATTAGTCTACAGCATAACAAATCTTTCGCCCTTAATTTAGAGACAAATTAAGTGTGTGAATTCTTTCACCAAACCCATGACATTGACCAAGGGGGCCCTAACCTTGTTGAGGTATCTTCGGACTCAAGAGAGGTCTCTAGAAACCCTACCTTTATCTAATCAGAAAATCTCTATTAAAAAACTGCTCATACTATATATCAGGGATCCTCAAACTTTTTAAATAGGGGGCCAGTTCATTGTCCCTCAGACAGTTGGAGGGCCAAACTATAATAAAAACAAAACCTTTGTTTTGTGGACCTTTAAATAAAGAAACTTCTTAATCCTGGGTGAGGGGGATAAACGTCCACAGCTGCCGCATCTGGCAGCAGGCCATAGTTTGAGAACCTGCAGATCCTCCCTAAACCTCTCTATGAACTTAGCCCCCCCAGTCAATGGTGCACAGTCCCACTTCATGGTATCTTCCTCCTGGTTAATTCTGAGTTCTACAAGGGAACTTCTTGTTAACTGCTAAAACCCTTATGCTTGTAAAAAACAAACAAACAAACAAAAAAAAAAAACCTTAAGAATGTGACCGGCTTTAAACAGCATAATAAAATATTTGTCCTTTGATTTGGAGATCTATGCCTACAAATTTTGGGGGAAATGACTTGCAACACCAGCCCATAACCCTAATGTACTTCTTTTTTTTAATTATAGCTTTTTATTTACAAATTACATGCATGGGTAATTTTTCAGCATTGACAATTGCAAAACCTTTTGTTCCAACTTTGCCCCTCCTTACCACCACCCCCTCCCCCAGATGGCAGGTTGACCAATACATGTTAAATATGTTAAAGTATAAATTAAATACAATATATATATATATAGATAGATATACACATATATAGATATATAGATATATATATACACATGTCCAAACAGTTATTTTGCTGTACAAAAAGAATCGGACTTTGAAATAGTGTACAATTAGCCTGTGAAGGAAATCAAAAATGCAGGTGGACAAAAATAGAGGGATTGGGAATTCTATGTAGTGGTTCATAGTCATCTCCCAGAGTGGTGTTGCTGGTTCAATTCATTACTGCTCTATTGGAACTGATTTGGTTCATCTCATTGTTGAAGAGAGCCAGGTCCTTCAGAATTGATCATCATATACTATTGTTATTGAAGTATATAATGATCTGGTCCTGCTCATTTCACTCAGCATCAGTTCATGTGAGTCTCTCCAGGCCTTTCTGAAATTATCCTGCTGGTCATTTCTTACAGAACAATAATATTCCATAATATTCATATGCCACAATTTATTCAGCCATTCTCCAATTGATGGGCATCCACTCAGTTTCCAGTTTGTGGCCACTACAAAGAGGGCTGCCACAAACATTCTTGCACATACAGGTCCCTTTCCCTTCTTTAAGATCTCTTTGGGATATAAGCCCAGTGGTAATACTGCTGGGTCAAAGGGTATGCACAGTTTGATAACTTTTTGAGCATTGTTCCAAATTGCTCTACAGAATGGCTGGATGTGTTCACAATTCCACCAACAATGTATTAGTGTCCCTGTTTTCCCACATCCCCTCCAGTATTCCGCATTATCTTTCCCTGTCATTCTAGCCACTCTGACAGGTATGTAGTAGTATCTCAGAGTTTTCTTAATTTGCATTTCTCTGATTAATAATGACTTGGAGCATCTTTTCATATGGCTAGAAATAGTTTCAATCCCAATGTACTTCTAGGGTATCACTTGTACCCCATAAGTTTGGTGGTATAGGAAGAGTCTGACTGTACCCCTGAACATCAACATTTTGTCAGCCCATATGGGTTACTTCAATGATTTCTCTGATGTCAAGGTCTTTTTTGAGAAGAAAGGATAAAACATTATTAAAGTTTAAAGGAAAAAAGTAAAGAAAATTTTTTTAAAAATCATCTTTTGTTTGTGGCCAAAATTGAGAGAGGCAGAAAAAGGGAACTTTTCTTTTGAGCGCTTTTATAAGAAGTGAAAACTTTTGGGGGGAGTGTGGTAACAGCAGTTGCTTATCTTCAGCTTTAGATGCTAAAAGATAATGTTGTGCCACAGTTCCCTTTTATTGTCTTATTACTATTTTCAAAGTGCAGGAGGCAGGAGAACCACCACTAGGCTGATCAAAGATGCAATGTCTGTGGCTGACTTTGTCCTCAGTTTAAACTATTAAAATTACATCAATTATAGAACTATTACTCACCATGCTAAGTACTAAGTATATGTAAACTAGATAACCATTGTATTATCAATTCCATTGAGTTAACACCTTGTTGTAAGAATCTTTGTACATTTCTCCAAGAGTTCTGGCCTATTACATCTTCCACTTTCTTTTGTTTTAGAATATAGGTGGTCACACCCTCAGTTTCCCTAATTGTCCTGCCTCCATTTCCCTGAATCGTTCTGCTTTAATCCCCCTGGTTTACAATACCCTCTCCTGATTGATCATTAGAGCTAGTTACTCTAAGGATATAAATTGTAAATGTATAAACTCAAGATAAGGGGGAGTTCAGACTTCCTGGCTCCTAACACCTCCTAAGTCATCAAGAATTTATGGTTCTATCCCTAACCTGTCAGAATCAAATTGATGGTCCCTGCCTGGAGATCTCTACTCACCAGAGTTTGGACTCTACCCTCTTTGTTTTAGAGCCCTGAGCTTGGAGCCTATATATGCCACTGAAAACTCACATTGGTTGCTGAATGCTTTGGACAACAACCCTGGGGGCATCATGCTCCCAGCACAATCTCTCCCTCTCAGAAATCCAAATAAAATATTAAAAACTTTCTAATCTCTATTTTGCCTCAGTTTCTCCAGCATTACAATAAGATTGCAAGACAAAGAATCTACCTTAAAACATTTTGCCTCTATGAATCCAGCATAGACTACAAGGGGAATTCTTGTCAGATCAAGAATTCTTATAAATTATAGGAACTAAGCAGTCACAGAGGAGGTCAACAGGTTAGCCCCAACAGAAGCCCCCAACTGGCCTTTACAAACTCCACAATGGAACACCAATAATCCTGATGTTTATAGTTAATTGCAGCAGGCCAGATGATTTTGTAGACTAATTTCCCCTAATGAATACTGGTGAGAAGCAGAATCAAGATGGCAGAGACAACACACGTTTCTCTCTGACCTTCTCTACAACCCTCACAATAATTATGAAATCCAGGATCTGAATTAACACTGGACCTGCAGAACCTACAAAGATTGGGAGTGCAACAAATTATCAGCAGAAGATAATTTCGAAGATCGCCTGAAAAGGTCTGTTTTAATAGGAAACAGGAGGGAGGCAGCCAGCACAAAGAGCTAAGTACAAACACCAGCGCCGACAGCATAGAGTCTTGGGGCAGTGTAGTCTCAGTGTGCTAGTGCAGACTCCATGTGGCAGAGAATTTACAGGAGGAAACAGACCAGAAAAAGTCTGTTTCAATCTGAAATGGGAGGGAGGCAGCCTAACATAAATAGCTGACCATAAACCCCAGCACAGACAGCACAGAACCCCGGGGCATTGCTGACTCCACGTGACAGAGAATCTATGGGGAGGAATCCACAGGAATCTATGGCAGTGTTGGCCACTCTGCCCTGGTTGCAAGCCAGTAGATCAGCAGAGAAGTTATAAAACATCCAACACTAACAAAAAAAGATCAATAGTGAGCCCCAAAACACCAGAATCTCACTAGACCTGGCCACAACCACTCAGCACTGACCCAGCACAGCTGCGGCCAAATTTCCTTGCCCAAAAGGCAGAATTTAATTAATAAATAAATAAATAAATAAATAAAAATAAAGAGGACTCTAAAGACTGACAGCTTTTATGGGGAAACAAAAGAACAGATTTCAAACCCTGAGGAGACTAAAGATAGACTGTCTCCAGATGAAGTCCCAAAAGGAGTCCCCATAGTACAAGGCTCTCCTAGAAGAAATTAAAAAGGATCTTAAAAGAGAGTTAGAAGAAAAATGGGGAAAGGAAATGAAAAATTTGCAAGAGGATCTGAAAAAGGCAACACAGAAACTATCTGAAGAGAATTCACTACAAAATAGACTTAGTGAAATGGAAAAAGGATATAATTCATTAAAAGATAAATTTGATAAGGTGGAAAAAAGAAAGCAACTCCCAGAAAAACAGCATTTGTGAAATAGAAAAAGAAAATAACTCCTTAAAAAACAGAATTTGTGAAATGGAAAAAAATTCCATAGAACAAAACAGCTCATTTAAAAACTCAATTGGAAAAATACAAAAAGAAGTAAACAAAGTTAATGAAGAAAATAATTCACTAAAATTCAGAATTGAACAGATGGAAATGACTCAATGAGACAACAAAAATCAGTCAAGCAAAACCAAAAAAATGAAAAAAAATAGGAAAAAATGTAAACAACCAACCTGGAAAATAGATTTAGGAGAGACAATCTAAGGATTACTGGACTCCCTGAAATATACGATGAAAAAAAGAGCCTAGACATTATTTTTCAGGAAATCATCAAAGAGAACTGCCTGAATATCAAAGAAACAAGATAAAATGACCATTGAAAGAATTCACCAAATGCCTCCTGAAAGAGACCCCAAAATGAATGCTGGCAAAAAAAATTTAAATAAAATACTAATAAGGAGATGACAACAATATATTACAAGAATCATATATGATGACCAGGTAGGATTTATACCACGAATGAAAGGCTGATTCAATATTAGCGAAATTACCAGCATAAATAAACTATATCAATAACAAAACCAACCAAAACCATATGATTATCTCAATAGATACAAAAATGCCTTTCACAAATTTCAATGCCCATACCTTATTAAAAATACTAGAGAACATAGGAATAAATGGAGGTCACCTAAAATGACATGATATGTATCTAAATGTTTATCTAAAAGCATTATCTGTAATGGGGATAAGCTAGAAGCTTTTCTGATACCATCAGAAGTGAAACAAGTATGCCCATTATCACTATTATTCAACACTGTATTGGAAATGATAATTATAGCAATAAAAAAAAAAATGGAAGGGATTAGAACAGGCAATGAGGAAACAAAACTATTACTCTTTACAAATCATATGATGATCTATTTACTGAAACCTAGAGAATCAATTAAAAAACTAGTTGAAATAATTAACAACTTTAACAAAATGAACCCACATAAATCATCAGCATATATATATACACACATACACATACATATGCATACATACATTTATAAACACACACACATATACACACACATACACACACACAGTCAGTAGCAAAAAGCAGGAAAAATTCCTTTAAAATAACCATAGACAATATTTGGGAGTCAACTTAATATTACCAGAGTCACACACATAAAGTTAGGGCTAAACAAGTGGAAAAATATTAATTACCAAGTTAAAATACTAAAAATTTTACCTAAGTTAATCTATTTATTGAGTGCCATGCCAATCAAATTACCAAAAAAAAAATTATTTTATAGAGCTAGAAAAAATGAACACAAAATTCATTTGGAAGAACAAAAAGTCAACAATTCAAGGAAATTAATTTTAAAAAAATTTTGAAAGAAGATAGTTTAGCTGTACCACATCTCAAAGCACATCCTTAGGTATACATAATACAATAGGTAACTGGGCACAGTAATTCAGCATATAATAAACCCAAAGATCCAAGTTTTCTGGACAAAAATTTATTATTTAACAAAAACTACTGGGAAAACTGAAAAACATTACAGCAGAAACTAGATTTAGACACATTTCACACCATATACTAAGATAAGGTCAAAATGGGTACATAATTTATACATAAAGGGTGAGCAATTATGAGAGCAAAGAATATTTTACCTGTTAGATCTATGGATAAAGGAAGAATTTGTAACTAAACAAGAAACAGAGCATTACAAAATGTAAAACAGACCATTTCAATTATATAAAATTAAAAATTTTTGCATAAACAAAACCAATACAAAATTAGTAGGAAAACAGGAAAGGGGGGAATTTGCAACAAACATCTCTGATAAAGGCCTCATTTCTCAAATATATAGAGAACTTAGTCAAATTTATAATAATACAAGTCATGGGGCAGCTAGATAGTGCACTGGATAAAGCACCAGCCCTACAGTCAGGACATGAGTTCAATCCAGCCTTGGACATTTAATATTTAATAGCTATGTGACCCTGAGCAAATCACTTAACCCTAATTGCCTCAGCTCCGTCCCTCAAAATAGAAAGAATACCAGTCATTGGCCAATCAATAAATGGTCAAAGGATATCAATAGGCAGATTAAAAAAAAAAAAAACAAAGCTATAGTCATTTTAAAAAATACTCTTATATCACTACTGATTAGAGAAATGCAAATTAAAACAAATCTGAACTACCACCTCACACCTATCACATTGGCTAAAATGACAAAAAGAAAATGATTATATGTTGGACAGAATGTGGGAAAATTGGGACACTAATGCACTGTTGCTACAGTTGTGAACATCATGATCTAGAGAACAATATGGGACAATTCTTTTTTCACGGGACAATCAAACTGTGCATTGTAATGTTTGGGCTAGCTCTCTGGAGGATCTGGGGACCATCCTTGGTCTTAGTGGAGGAGTGAAGTAGGCAATAGAACCAATAGGAGTATGGTCAAAGATGGAATTTCCAGTCATTAAATACCTCTGTATGATTATATAATTACAGCACATTAAGTATATGTGAACTAGAGAACCATTATCTCATCAATCACACTAAGTTAAGACCCTGCTGTAAGTATATTTACTTCAAGTACACTTTTCTCAGAATTCCCCAATATCTGTGGTCCTCTACAATGCATTGCTTTTGATCCAGCAGTACCACTGGTGCCTATGTATGTATTCAAAAAGATTTTTTTAAAAGGGGGGGGGGGAGGAAAAAAAATAACAATAATAAAAGGGGGGAGGGGGACCTACTTATATAAAAACATTGTGGTTGTTTTTGTGGTGACTAAGAATTGGAAATGAAGAGTACACCGTGTATGGCTGAAATATTCATCAACTCTCCTATTTTGTCAAGAATGATAGTCACTGCCCCTGAGCTCACTTCACACTCTCCCTTAAACTCCCATGTTATGGAGCAGCACACAACACAGATTTACAGCAAAATCACCCTGAGTTTCCTGCTGAAGTTTACTCAGGACTATATAACCTTCCAGGCAAGGGCAAAAGTTTGCTGTGGGATACAACTGAGGCATCAGTACCACAAAGCTGTGAACTGCCAATGCCAAGGAAAAATAGGTTCTACTAGTGTCACAGAAAGCAGGCTTTAAACTGCTGGTGTTGAGCTACAGAACTATGGAACAGAAAAATAGGACAGGGTACCAGGACAGAACACTTGGTGCTGATAGAACTGCTCCACCAAGCCTGAAGGCAAAAACTCAATGTCAATCAGCCAGTAATCAGTTGGGTCAAAGTTGGGATAGCCTGATGAACTTCAATTGCTCATTGTGGGAAGAGGCTAGCTAAGATACTTTGAAATCCAGGTCCCAGGGGAACCATAATAAGAAGGGATGCAGTGGAAAGTAATAAAGAAAATAAGAACACATAGGGTAGACGAGACTGAAAATACTAAAAATTTCAGTAAGGAAAAAAACCTCAAAGACCTATGTTCATAAACAGTGATATATCAACAGGTAAAATTCTAACAGAAGGAAATATCAACACCACCAAAATATAGTTAACTCTATTAACTACTATTAACTAACATTCATATGTGAAACCATCCATCAGTTACAGCAATGAAGAACTTTTGAATGCTCTGGATAAATCCAATTACCTTGGCAAGGTTGACATACTTAACAGGAGAGGTTAGACTAACTGTCAAACTGAAGGTTTCCAGAGTCATCATGCTGGCATCATTGTTACATGCCAGGGAAATCTGGACAGTATACCAGGAAAATTAATTTCCTTCATTTGAATTGTCTTAAAAAAGATTCTGAATATCACCTGGCAGGATAAGACACTAGACATTGAGGTTCTTTTGCAAATTAAACTGCCAAGCATTCAAACTTTATTGCAGAGAATGCAACTCCATTGGGCAAGCCACATCATTCAAGGGCTAAATGTATGCTTGCCAAAAAGACTATTTAAGAAGAACTCAGGGTGTATCGGAAAAAGCGATACAAGGACGTTCTCATGGTCTCTCTTAACAACTTCAGATTTGATTGTATGACATGGGGAGACACTAGCACAGGATCAGCCGGCATAGTGTGCCTTCATCAGAGAAAGTGCCGTGCTCCATAAGCAAAACAACTGAATAACTTCAGAAAAGACACAAGATGTACAAGTTAAAGAACACACCTCAAATGTTCATAAGGACTATTTTTGTCCTACCCCAGGTAGAACATTCAGAGCCTATATCAGTGTAATCAGCCACAGTTGGATACACAAACTGGATTCTTAACATAGTGTTGTCATTTTGATCCTCTTTGAGAATGAAGGACAACAACTGACTAACCAACAAAATGATGGAAAATAATACAATACTTGATGAGACTCAAGACCCTATGGAATTTGAAGAGAATATGGAACCACAATATACTATGAGTACTTTAAAAGGAAAAAATGAGCATTATGAAAAGTATAATTTATGTCCTCAACAGCAAAAATAATAACTTTAATCTGGAATGGTCAATTTCACCAAAGAAACAAAAGAGAGAACAATGAATGGGAATGCAAACAAATATAGAGAAGTAAGGCTAACCTAAAAGGGAAGCAAAAAACACTACTATTAAAAGAAACCATGATCACTATAAAAGCAAAACTTACGGCTCTAGAAGCCAAACTAAGTACCAAAGAACTAGATAAACAAAACGGGGGAAAAATCTTAACACCATAATGAAAATAATAGAAGAAAACTACTTCTGAACATGGAAAATGAAATTACACTTCCAAGAATTCACAGACGACCCTAGAAAAGACTACAACAACAACACTACAAATTCCAAGTCACACAATGGCTAATTTGAACAACTTAGAAACAAGCTCTGCAAGCCACTAAGAGAAAAACTTTCAAATATAAAGGAAAGTACATTTGAATAATGGAAAACTATTTCACATGAACTAGAATAAGGATAAAATAATGTGTTCAGAAGCCTACTGGAGCTCAGGATGCAGCCCAGAAGACTTACCCTGCAAATCTGAGCTTAACACATATAGGACAAAAGAGAGAGGTTCCAAAAAAAAAAAAAAAAAGTTTAAAATATTTTTAAGGAAAGAAAAAGAGATTTGCTTCTCAAGTACCCAAAACAACAAAATTCAGAACAAGTGAATAAATGCCAATAGTAACAGCAAGAGTGACAGAATAACCACTAAGAAACTCCTTTCTTAAATGTACAAGGAGAAAGGGATGCAGTAGGAAATATGATAGAAGAATATTGACGAGGCAAATGGGGGAGGGAGACATTATGAATAGAATCTTTCTTATAGTTGAATGACAGCACTGCCAAAATTAATTTATAATTCTAATGCTATACACATCAAATTACCAACAAGATATTAAAAGATCTTACTATAAACAAATCATAAACAAAAAATACAGATTTCATAGTTGTGAGTGACATATTCTTAACAAAACAAGGGATAGAGGTAATTATAAAAGTTGAGAGAATTTTGATTGCATGAACTGAAAAGGTTTTATAAGAATAAAAATAATGGGCCTAAGATAAGAACTTAATTGAATTGGGGCAGCTAGGTGGTGTAGTGGATAGAGTACCAGCCCCTGTGTGGCCTTGGGTAAGTCACTTAACCCCAATTGCCTCAGCAAAAAAAGAAGAAAAAAACTTAATTGAATATGAAGAAATCTTTATAACAGATTTCTCAGATAACATTATAGTACTAAAAACATATCAGATTAACAACTACAGAGAAACAACTAAAATATATCTACAGAGAAAGCAATAACCTTATTTTCTATAGACACTATTAACTCCTCTTTGATACTTTTTTTCTATCAAGTTTTTTGGGACACTGTCTTCTCTGATTTTCCTCCTACCTATCTGATCATTTTTTCCTGTCTCCTTTTCTGGACCTTTCTCTAGATCATGTCCTTTAACCATTGATATCCCTCAGGGTTTTGTCCTGGACCTCTCTTTTCTTCTTCTAGACTACTTTACTTCATGATATCATCAAGTCCTATGTAAATCCATAGGATGTAAATCTTGAAGTACTAGACTCCTCATTCTTTCACTTCCCATATACAACCAAGGCCTGTCAGTTTCACCTTTTCAACATCTCTTGAATATACCATCTTCCCTCTTTAAAGCTGCCACCACCGTACTAAAGGCCTTCATCATCTTATATTGCATTATTGCAATAGACTGATGGTGGGTCTGCCTACCTCAGATCTCTCCCCACTCCAATCCATCTGCTATTTAGCAACTAAAGTGACTTTTCTAAAATAGGGATCCAATCATGTCACCCCTTTTATTCAATAAACTCATTTTTTTATTTTCCCTATTATATTGAAGATTCCTTATTGCCTTCAAAAACAAATACAAAATGCTGTTTGGCATTCAAAACTTTTCATAATGTAATCCTGTCCTATCTCTCCAGTCTTTTTACATTTTGCTTTATAACACACACTCTTTAATCCAAAGACACTGGCTTCCTACACCAAGATATTCCATCTCTCTCCTCCAGATGTTCTCTCTGGCTGTGCCCAATGCTCAGAATACTCTCAATTATCTGCTCTGACAACTGAACTCCCTTGTCTTCCTTTAATATTGTTCAGTTGTTTTTCAGTCACATCTGACCCATTTGGGCTTTTCTAGGCAAAGACACTAGAGTGATGTGCCATTTTTTTTCTCTGGCTTATTTTACAGATGAAGAAACTGAGGGAAAGATAGCTAAGTGACTTGCTCAATTTCACACAGGAAGTTAAGTATTAAAGCCCACTCTAGACTCAGGAAATTAATTCATACACACTTCAAGCCAAGCAGTCTTTCCAGGACTTAAAAAAAGTCAGAGAGATCTGATGTCAGAGAGGAGGAGGGACAGCATTCCAGACATTGAGGACTGCCAGAGAGAACAGCTGAGAGTTGGAGCATGTTGTTCGAATTGGCCAGTGCCAATTGATTAAAGAGATGTGACAGGTAGTAAGATGTAAAAAGACTAGAGGATAGGCAGGAGCTAAGTTCTAAAAGACTTTGAATGCCAAATAGAGCATTTTGTATTTTGCCATGGAAATGATGATTCACTGGAGTTTCTTTTGTAGGAACTAAGACAGTCAGACCTATTCATCAGGAAAATCGCTTTGGTGGCAGAATGAAGGATGGATTAGAGTGGAGAAAAATTCAGGATAAGAAGGATTGTGGGGAGTGGGAAGAGTTTAGGAAGGAAAGACAATGAGTAATGCTTTAGATATGTTGTAGATTGGAGATCAAACAAAAATTAGGGACAAAAACTAGAGTTTTGCAAGGAAAATCAGAGGAAAATCCAATAGATTATGATTGGACAGAGATGGCACATTGATGAGTCATGGCAAAAACAGGATATGATTATATTTGTATGTGACTAAGGGTAGGTTGAAGAATAATGCACAGGAATTGATAGTTAATATCTCTAGCCATATGAAAAGATGCTCCAAGTCATTATTAATTAGAGAAATGCAAATTAAGATACCATTACACACCTGTCAGATTGGCTAGAATGACAGGGAAAGATAATGCGCAATGTTGGAGGGGATGTGGGAAAACAGGGACACTGATACATTGTTGATGGAATTATGAATACATCCAGCCATTCTGGAGAGTGATTTGGAACTATGCTCAAAAAGTTATCAAACTGTGCATACCCTTTGATCCAGCCGTGTTACTACTGGGCTTATATCCCAAAGAGATATTAAAGAAGGGAAAGGGACCTGGATGTGCACGAATGTTTGTGGCAGCCCTCTTTGTAGGGGCCAGAAACTGGAAACTGAGTAGATGTCCATCAATTGGAGAATGGCTGAATAAATTGTGGTATATGAATATTACGGAATTTTATTGTTCAGTAAGAAATGACCAACAGGATGATTTCAGAAAGACCTGGAGAGACTTACACGAACTGATGCTGAATGAAATGGGCAGGACCAGGAGATCATTATATACTTCAACAACATACTATATGATGATCAATTCTGAAGGTTGTGGCCATCTCCAGAAATGAGATGAACCAAATCAGTTCCAATAGAGCAGTAATGAATTGAACCAGTTACACCCAGCGAAAGAGCTCTGGGAGATGACTAAGAACCATTACACAGAATTCCCAATCCCTCTATTTTTGTCCACCTGCATTTTTGATTTCTTTCATAGGCTAATTGTACACTATTTCAAAGTCCGATTCTTTTTGTACAGCAAAATAACGTATGGACATGTGTACATATATTGTATTTAACTTATGCTTTAACATGTTTAACATGTATTGGTCAACCTGCCATCTGGGAGAGAGGGTGGGGAGAAGGGGAAAAATTGGAACAAAGGGTTTTGCAATTGTCAATGCTGAAAAATTACCCATGCATATATCTTGCAAATAAAAAGCTATAATTAACAACAACAACAACAAAAAAGGAATTGATAGTTAAAATCTGAGTCAAATATCAAGGGTATAAAAAAGGGAGTAAGTGATTCAGTCCAATTCCAGTGAGTCAAGGATTGGGCTAAGAAGGGAATAGACCTCAAAAAACAATATAAGCTACTAAACCAAGAGCTCCTCAAATCCCCACACCCAAGATAGGTCCCTGCCAATTATAGGTTTATTCCTTACCTTGGTATTCCAGGCTGCTCTGTGCCGATTCACAGCCTCCTGAAGTCTTTGGCTCAGTGCCTCTAGGTTCTTCTCTATTTTATCCATCTCCTCAGTTAGGTACTGAGGATTGCAGTATTCTAGGATCTCTGGCAAAATTATATCCTGCTTAACAGTATTAGGATTATCTACCGGCCTGGTATCCAACACTGTGTCCTACAAAGAGTGAGAAGTTTCTATTAGGTATCTGAGTTTCAATTCTTCACTATTTCATTCAAACTGCTCTCCAAATCTAACTCAACCTTTTCCCAAAGCAAATTAATCAAATCACCCAGGTCCCTTCAAGTCCATTTCTGATCTTAAATAAACAAGAGACATTTGGCCAAATAGAACAGTGTACTACTATATCTGTCTTATTCTTGCAATGACCCTGTAAAAAAAGCTCAACTAGCAGCTAATTGGGCAGCTAGGTGGCACAGTGGATAGAATACAAGGTGATTAAAAGTGTTATGTTATCTAAAAAAAAAGGATAATATTTCTATTATACTATGCCCTAATCTGGCTGCATGTAGAATGTTGTGTTTAATTCTATGCATCACTTTTTTTTGCAAAGACATAGGTTAAAATATGCTCAGAAAAAGGCAACCAGGATGGAGAGATCAGTATTATCAAAATATTCTTTATCCTCTGAAAAAAAATTAATTTTGGGGTAAACTACTGAAATAGATTCAGGAAAACGTGGGTTTGAATTATGTCTCATGGTTTAGATACTTATGTGACCCTGAGCAAGTACTTACAGTAGACTCATCCTCTAAAGTCCCTTCTGAATTAAAACTGTGATCCTACTCTTTAAGGATATTTAATCTAGAGAAGAGAAGATTTAATGGGCACATGATATTTGTCTTCAAGTATTAGGTGAGCTGTCAACAGAGAATTCATTTGGTTCTGCTTGCCCCAGAGGGCAGAACAAAGAGCAATGGGAGGAAGAAAGAGAAACAGATTTAGGATTAATGTTCTAAAAAAATTCCTAAAAACAGAGCTGTGCAAAAGTAAAATATGCTGTCTTGAGAAAGAATAATCTCCCCCCTCATTAAAGTCTTTCAAGTGCAAACCTAACGACCATTTGTTGTACTTATCAGCTGGACACAGAAAAGTGTACATTACATGAACCTGATGCAATATGAAGTAAAAAGAACCAGAAAAGCAATATATGTAATATAAATGGAAAGAATAAACAAAAAGACAATAAAAAATGAAGAATGAGTCTGGACCGAAAAAAGATATATAGATTTTGCTTTTCCTGTAACTCCTTTCACAGAGATCTATATGTTTGCTGGAGGGGAAAAGTGTCCACAAGTATGGAAGAACAGTATTTATTGATTTTGCTGAATTTTTTTCTCTTCCTCTTTTTCTTTTCTTTTTAAAAATTCTCTACCCTCCAGAAGAGTAAAGAAAGGAAATGAGGAAATAAAATCAATGTAAAGACAAAAGATATCAATGAACATCTATTTTTTTTAAAAAGGCAGAAGAGGGAGAGGGAGCCCTTCTTGGTCAAGTTAAGTCTCCTAATCCAGAAGCTATCAATAATTCCAATCTCAAATCTTCCCAGAATCTTTCAATCTCACATATAGAAAGAATTTCCTGACTTTAGTAAATATGTGTGAGTGTGAGTGTGTGGGGAAGGGGAGGAGGGGATTGAAGAACTTCCAGCAGCTGCATGTAGTAAAGATAAGGTGAAGAACTTCCAAGGACGTTTAAATTCCTCTTATATATTTTAGTTTCAAATAACAATAAAAAGGGTTAGAATGTTATGTTGGGATCCACATTCAGTTCCCACAGTCCTGTCTTTGGGTGTAGATGGCTCTCTTCATCACAAAATCATTGGAACTGGCCTCTATCATCTCACTGTTGGAAAGAGCCACGTTCATCAGAGCTGATCATCATGTAGTATTATTGAAGTATACAATGATCACCTGGTCCTGCTCATTTCACTCAGCATCAGTTCCTGTCAGTCTCTCCAGGCCTCTCTGAAATCATCCTACTGGTCATTTCTTACAGAACAATGATATTCCATAACATTCATATACCATATTATATCTTGTTTGTCCATAGTAGTTTACAGGTTGTCACCTCTGTGAGACTGTGAGATTCTTGGGGATAGATATCATGTCTCTGCCTTTCTTCATATGTCCGACTTCTTGGCATCCTGCCTGGTACATAGTGGGTGCTCAGTAAGGTCTCTGTGACCTGTGTGAGTATGTTGACTGATAGCCAATATGTACTTAGATTTTAAGACATATGTATTTAATCTCGAATGATGACATTTATCACTGTTCAAGTTACCAACATCTGGACAATTAGTTGCCTGATGTATGGTTTCTCCCGGAACCAGGAATCTGCTGTTTTTGGCATGAATAACATCTAATTAAGGGATGAGAGAGCACCTATCTCTTAATGTTCTCCAATTCATGATGTAATCCTTTGTATCTAAAATCTATAAAAACTGTATACCTTATCTCCTTCTTTAGCCCTTCTACCATGAGCTCTCTCTCTTTGCCTTCTCACGGTGGAACTGCTCATTCTCATGAGAATTAATTAAACAACTTTTCTGCTTTTTACTTAAAGAGGTCTCTAAGTAGTTGTTTTTGGATAGGATTTTCTATCCCTCACATATATATTTCTGAATACCAAACCTCCCAAGATATCTTGGGGTTTACCAGCTAGATTTCTTTCTTAAGGACCATGCCTTAAATCGAAATCACTTTGGCTCTCATTGTTGGCTAGCAACAGGTGCCAGACCAGTTGGATGTTGGGCCCAGATTGACTCAAAGTAAATGGAATAACACTTTTTTTTTTTAGCTAGAACCCTTGAGGGTTTTCCCATCCCAAATCTTATTTTTTTTTTTTAAGTAGGTAAAAGAGGGCTTTCTTTTCCTCATTCTTATCTAATTTTAAATACTGAATGGGTATCACCTGAATCAAACCTAGACTTGTTGTAGACCTTAGTTTAAAAAAGGTGAAGGTCTCCCACTGCAGCCAGGGCCCTCTCCAGTCCTTGATCTGTATCTTGCCACCGGACCCAGGTGATTCTACAGGAGAAAGTGAGGCTGTACAGCAGGGGTCCTCAAACTTTTTAAATAGGGAGCCAGTTCACTGTCCCTCAGACTATTGGAGGGCCGGACTATGGTAAAAACAAAAACTTTGTTTTGTGGGCCTTTAAATAAAGAAACTTCATAGCCCTGGGTAAGGGGGATAAACGTCCTCAGCTGCCACATCTGGCCCATGGGCCGCAGTTTGAGGACCCCTGCTGTACAGCCTCCAATAATACCATATGACTGAAACTACTCTTTCTTATCTTGCTTCTCTAAGATTCTCCCCTTAATTGCTAAATCTCTTTCTTTTCAGCCTTTATTCTAATTGCTCTCTTTCTAGCTTCTAACAAGATGAATCACCCTTAGTTCCTCCATACTCATTCCTTCCTTGTCACAATTAAATAAATTTGTATTAGGGGCATACTATTCCCTTTTCCCCAATCAAATAACCTTTTTCCTTAATTCAGACCTGCATCAAATCCTAACTGACTTCCTTGCTTCTAATAATGGCTTTCCATCATTAATCTATCCCCTACATAGTTGCCAAAATTATATTACTAAAATGCCTTCTCCCAACTTCTTCGCTCAAGATTACTCATTGGCCTTCTAAGAATCAAGGACAAAATCACAAGTCTAGCATATAAGCACTCTACAACCTGGTTCCAACCTGCTTTTCAGTCTGATTTCATATTACTCTTCTTGATTTTTTTTTTCTTTATTTTAATCTAAATGATCTGCTAAATTTTCCTTTTAAACACATTTCTTCATCTATTGCTTCTACACTTTTTCACACATAGCTCAGTTATACAAAGTCTTTTCAGATTTCTCCTAAAGATCTGGTCCTGTTGAAATTATCTTATATTCTTATCCAACCATTCTAGAAAGCACTCTGGAACTGTACCCCAAAAGTTCTTAAACTATACATACCATTTGACCCTGCAAGAAAGAGAGAAAAGGACCCATGGGTACAAAAAATATTTATAGCAGTTGTTTTTTTTTTTTTTTTTGTGATGACAAAGAATTGGAAACTGAGGAAATGCATAGCAGTTAGAAAATGGCTAAACAAGTTATATGATATATTAATTAATGTGATAGGATATTATTTGCTCTATAAAAATGATGAAAGAAATGGTCTCAGAAAAACAAGAAGACTTGTATGAACTAATAAAATGAAATGAGTAAAAACAGAGAGAGAGAGAGCAATTTCTACATTTCTATAGCAATTTTAATATATTAATACTAATAATCAATTTTGAAAGACTTAGTAGCTTTGATCAACACAATGATTAACCACAATACCAAAGGACGCACGATGAATCATGTAATCATAAAGAGCTGATGGATTCAAAATACAGATAGAAGCATATTTTCTTTTCTTTTTTTTTTTAGACATAACTAATATGGGAACTTATTTTGCATGATTAGATTTGTTTGTAATAAGTTTTGTTTTTTTCTGACCTTCTCAATGAGTAAAGGAGGAAAAAGAGAAAAGGAGATTGAGAACTTAAAATTTTTAAAAGAATTTCTAAAAATTATAAGTATTATTTTGTATATGTAGAATATTTCATATATGTAGTATATTTACTTATTTGTGTAATGTTCTATTCCCAACTAAATATAAGCTGCTTAATTCTAATCTTTTTATCCCCAGGACAGTGACATGCACATAATAGGGACTTCATATTTGTTGAATTAAAGGGACCTCAGATGTCATCTAATCCAATCTAATTTTTTTTAACTTGAATCCTTGATTTCATTGCTAATCAACAGCTGGTGGAAAATTTCCTACTAATTACATTAGTACATGCAGATCCACAACTAGTCTACAACCTACAGAGTTGCTTGTAGAACTAAGAAGTTGGGGGGAGTTTTCTAGGGTCAAAAGGCCAATCTGTATGAGAGGGAGGACATAAACCCACCTTCTTCACTCTTTCTATACATACCTGACCAAAGTCCTTTCTATAATATCCCTGAAGGGTAATTATCTAATCATCTCTTAAACACCTCAAATGAGAAGGTACTTACTGCCTTTCAAAGTATTCCCTTCTACTTTTTGATACAGTAAATCTGCTTCTCTCTAACCTTTACCAATAATTCCAATTCTGTCTTTTGGGGCTAAAAAGAATAAATTTGATTTTTCTTCCATATGATAACTATCACATGGAAATCTCCCATTTTACATCTCTTCTCCAGCTTAAACATCCTTACCATTCCCAATAATCTCTTAAACATATTCAAGAACTCCAATGTTCTTCCAAAATGCAATGTCCAGACTTGGATACAGTCTGACTAAAGATAAGATTTTCACAGTAGGATTTCTACCTTGATTGTTCTGAAAATTATACAAAGAGCTTCTGAGACTCACAAACTCAAAAAGTTTGCAAAACTGCCAAATTTGTTGCCTAACTTACACTCCTACCAACTTATACTTTCAATGCTGTTGTCTTTATACTTAACAAATTTGGTTTATCACTCTAGACTGACCTATCACTCTAGTAGGATATTGGTCCTAGTTTTGTATCATGTGCAAATCTGACATGGATTTCATCTATGCTCTTAACCAGGAAAATGATAAAACCAAAGGTAAATTTGAGATCCTTACATCTTGAAAGCCATCAATTAGTCAATTCAAGCTAACTAACAACTTGAAAGCACAGAGAGGAAAAGACAGCACAGAGAAATGAAAATAATACAAAAAGAGAATGAGAGGAAGGGTTTAAAGGAGATAGTTCCAAGTTTGCTAAATCAGGGGAATGCTATCAGAGAGACATCCACTTCTGAAATTAAATGTTCCTACAAACAGAGAAGAATGATCTGAAGAGTTCCATAGGTAGTACACTCTGTTGCTTCTCATGAAAACCCGCTCACATGCTCTCAGAATCCCTGCCTCAAAATATCCTTTATTTCCTTTCCCAGAGGAGAAGATGAAACATACTCCAGATATAGGAAATATCTCCATTTCTAATTTCAAAGCACAAGTAATGATTTCTGACCAAGCTATATAGAAGAGGAACTAGCCCAACAATATTGCTGAAGCCCAGGTATACTGCCTTGCCAAAGCAAGGGCTGGTCTCTCTGTGTCTCTCTTAAGAGACTGAGTATCAGACACACTTAATACTACTAATAATAAATAATCACAAAGGCCTAATGTCCAAAATATATAGAGAATTGACTCTATAAGAAATCAAGCCATTCTCCAATTAATAAATGGGACACTGATGCATTGTTGGTGGAGTTATGAACGAATCCAACCATTCTGGAGAGCTATTTGGAATTTTGCCCAAAAAGTTATCACACCCTTTGATCCAGCAGTGTTACTACTGGGCTTATACCCCAAAGAGATACTAAAGAAGGGAAAGGGACCTGTATGTGCCAAAATGTTTGTGGCAGCCCTGTTTGTAGTGGCTAGAAACTGGAGAATGAATGGATGCCCATCAATTGAAGAATGGTTGGGTAAATTGTGGTATATGAATGTTATGGAATATTATTGTTCTGTAAGAAATCACCAGCAGGATGAGTACAGAGAGGCTTGGAGAGACTTACATGAACTGATGCCAAGTGAAATGAGCAGAACCAAGAGATCATTATATACTTCAACAACAATACTATATGAAGATGTAATCTGATGGAAGTGGATTTCTTTGACAAAGAGACCTAATTCAGTTTCAATTGATCAATGATGGACAGAAGCAGCTACACCCAAAGAAAGAACACTGGGAAATGAATGTAAACTGTTTGCATTTTTGTTTTTCTTCCTGGGTTATTTCTACCTTCTGAATCCAATTCCCCCTGTACAACAAGAGAACTGTTCGGTTCTGCACACATATATTGTATCTAGGATATACTGCGACATATTTAACATATATAGGACTGCTTGCCATCTAGGGGAGGGGGTAGAGGGAGAGAGGGGAAAAATTGGAACAAAAGTGAGTGCAAAGGATAATGTTGTAAAAAATTACCCCTGGCACGGGTTCTGTCAATAAAAAGTTATTATAATAAATAAAAAAAGAAAAGAAAAGAAAAAAGGAAAAAAAGAAAAAATAAATAAATAATCACTGTAGCTTCCAGGACCAATTTGGGAGATTAAAGAGTACTTGGGTTCTGGGAATATTTTTTTAAAGTGACTGAATCTGGTTCTGTGCTACTCATCTAATCTATTTTCTCTTACATCCATGAACTGTTTTACAATTCTTGAAATTAATTTGGTTCTATGATTATCCCAAATCCTAGCAGTGAATTTTAATGAACAATTATTATTCCATCCAGTTAAAAGGCAATTTAAGTACATGAGAACAATTAAAAATGCCGTTAATGATGTTTCTGGTTCTTCTGGTGATGATCATCTAGTTACATACTATCTTTGAAGTGAGAAAAAGAAAACAATCTAATTTTTATCATCATTCAATACAATTTAAGGAGCAATAGTACAATGTGAACATGATATCTATTAAGGAAGAAAAATTGAAGTTGTTTGAATTTTTACTTATTACAAAATGGATTTTTTTTCCCCAAGTCAGAAATAAAGTTCAGAGGCCATGAGCAAAGCTGGACTTTCAAGATTTAAAAAACAAAATATATTCAAGTGATGGAGTACAGGTGCTTTCTTTGATAACAGAGAGATAAGTGAATAGTCATTTGTTAACCTGCCCACTTTTTCTAATCCCCAAGGAAGAATAATAGTTGGAAAGGGATACTGATGACTTCGCTGATAGCACTAAATAAGGACAGAAAGATAGTATAGGGGGGAAAAAAGCAGAAAAAATTCAGCACCAAGTCCCCTACTATTAATTTACCATCCATTGCCAGTATACCAGCTCCATATGCTTCCACTCCAGAAAACCTTCCAGGCAAGAATTTTCTGATTCCAACTGCTGCAATAGCTGAAACAAAAAGAAAGGCAAACCCCAAATGAGAAAAGAGAGAACTCTGGCAGAAAACTATGCAGACAATTATCCTCTCAGTCACACAGACTCCTTATTCCAACCCACCACTAGTAGCTTAAGCAGTTGACAAGTCTTGTTCTTATACTTGTAACATCTCTAATAAATATTCCATTCTCCTTCCTAACATTAGCATCCTGGTACAAATACAACTGGACTACTACAATAGTCAGCTAAAAGATCTCTCTACCTCAGATCTCTTCCCCACTCCAGTGGGGGAATTATTATTAACATGATCTTCCTAAAACTCAGATCTGAATATGCCATCCCCTATTCAATAAATTCTACTGGCTTTTTATTGCCTCCAGAATCAAATATAAAATCCATTGTTTGGTACTCAAAGCACTTCACAACCTGTTCTCCTTTCATCTTTCCAATCTTTGTATATTTAATTCAATATTAAGTTCTACAGTGACAATGGCCTACTTGCTTGTTTCTCTCACAATAATTCCTATCCTCTGACTCCAGACATTTTCCTGGCTCTCCCACGCTTAGAATTTTTTTCTTCCTCGTCTCTGCCTACCAGTTTCCCTGGCTTCCTTGTGTCTCAACTTCTGCAAGAAGTTTCAAGTCCTCCTTAGTCTCTATCATACACACAATGTATCTTATATGTACCATCTTTGCACAAAGGTCACGTTGGACCATAATCTCCCTGAGAGCAGACTATTTTTTTAAACTTTCTTTGAATCTCTAGTACTATGTCAAATATATACTAGGTGCTTAAAAAAAATAAAATAAAAATAAAAAAAAGTCCACTTGACTTGACAATCAAGGAACTTTTTATTTAAGTGAACACAATATGAATCTTTTGTTACTTAAATACAAAATTAGTAACAAATAATATACAATCTCATAAAATGATGAAGGGCTAAACATTTTTTTCTGATCCTTAAATCTTCATTATACTTCTCTAAAGTAGGAATTATGCATCAGAGATAAGAGAATTTGACAATCTAGGGCAGGGGTCCTCAAACTTTTTAACTAGGAGGCCAGTTCACTGTCCCACAGAATCTTGGAGGGCCAGACTATAGTAAAAACAAAAACTTTGTTTTGTGGGCCTTTAAATAAAAAAACTTCACAGCCCTGGGTGAGGGGGATAAATGTCCTCAAACGAGGACCCCTTATCTAGGGCATCAAGAACCCAAATAAGATAAAAATTTATTGAACTAACATCACAAAATGCCAATAATCCTTAACTATTAATTCTCACTCAGCACATTCTATCTTACTCTACCACACTACATAGCATCACAGGACTACCCATTCCTGAATCAATCAGCTTGAGAGGAGCCAAGTCTCTTTTAGATCCAATTTCTTGGAATATATCCATTAAAGAATGCCGCAAAAAGGAGAGAAAATGGGGGGGGGGGGGAGGAAGAGAAGGACTGAAGCTTTCAGAAATATCAAGAAGAAAACTTGGAAAATAAAACTCAGATAAACCAACAATTTATTAATGGCCTCCAAATCAAGGAAGAGTTCAAGTACCTATGAATAAGTAATACAAGATAAAAGTCTCAATATTTTCTATAATAGAAGTTACTTAGGGTGTGACCCAGCAAAAAGGGGTGTTCTTACTATTCGAGAGAGGAGATTGTACTCTACTGTGAAGAGAAATGTTGAAAAAAAAAAAAAGGAATGAAGGAGGATTACTATTTATAAAGCAGTACAAAACCATCTAAAAAAATTTAAAATACATATCAATGAAACAGACTAGATGAGGGAAAATCAAAAATAACTCAATAACCCAATGTATAAGAAAGAAATTAGGAAAACAAAAACACCTTATCTGAAAAACAATTGTCTGGTAGAAATGAGGTATAGACCAACATTTTACATCATATTCTAAAATACATTCCAAATGGATAAGTGACATTAGTATTAAAGATCATACTATAAAAAAATTGGAATAGAAATAGGTCATATACCTATCACATCTATGGGTAACAGATATAAGATATAAAGGTATAAGATACAGAGTAATTACAAAAGATTAAAGAGAATTTTGATTACAGGGAATTAAAAAGCTTCTGCACAAATTAAAATAATAAACTTAAGAAGAGAAGTGGGTCAAACGAGAAAAATAAGTTTTTTTTATCATTTTTTGATAAGGATTTGATATTCAAGATATTTAAACAAAATAATGTTTTATACACATACGCACACAAGTACTCTCACTCACTTTACATAAATTTGCATTACACAAATTCAACCTTATATAAAGACTCCTGAAAAACATGATTATTCCAAAAAGACATCTACTTTAAGGTCCAGTACTATGTGTGCTATGTCTGTCTTTCTCTTCATTTTCTCTTTATTCTTATCACTTAGCTCAGAGTTCCATGGCCTCTCATCCACACATATCAAAACAAAACAAAAAAACCCCAACAGTAAAAAGCCTTCCAAGTAAAAGCAGAACAACATAGGCACTAAGAAACTAAATGCCACTAGATAAGGGGTTGTTTGAGGAGTCAAAATGGTATAAAAATGGCAAGGAGTTGCCCGAGTTCTTACCAATTCACCTTGAAACAACTCTAAATTGTACCTCAAAGGAATTGTGGAGTGAAAAAAATCCACAAAACAATGGGGTAAAACAATTTTCAAGTCCAAGATAACTTAGAATGATTGCCTAAAAGATATCTCTTGGATAAAGGGAGTCAAACATAAGCTGTGTTCAGACAAGCCAGAAGGACACTTACTAGCCCTAGCATATCAACAATCCAAGGTCCTCCAGATGTACAAAATTGTTTGTGGCAGCCCTTTTCATATTATCAAGAAACTGGAAACTGAGTAGATGCCCATCAGTTGGAGAATGGTTAAATAAATATATGAATGTTATGGAATATTATTCTATAAGAAATGATCAGCAGGATGATTTTAGAGTCCTAGAGAGACTTACATGAACTGATGCTAAGTAAAATGAGTAGAACTAGGAGATCAAAGTACATGGCAACATCAATATTAAATGACGATCAATTCTGATGAAAGTGATTCTTTCCAACAATGAGATGACTGATACCAGTTCCAATAATCTTATGATGAAGAGAGCCATCTACACCCAGAGAGAAGACTGTGGGAACTGAATGTGGATCGCAACATGAACATTCTCACTCTTTTTGTTGTTCATTTGCGTTTTGTTTTCTTACTCATTTACATTCCTTTTGATCTGATTTTTCTTGTGCAACAAGAGAATTATATAAATATGTTTACACATATTGGAGTTAACATATATTTTAACATGTATAACATATACTGGATTGCTTGCCATCTGGGGAAGGGGAGGGAAAGTGGGGGGGAAATCTGAAACATAAAGCTATGCAAGGATCAATGTTGAAAAATTATACGTCAAATACAGAGAGGCTTGGACTCTGATAGGCATCGTTTTAAACCTTTTTCATTTGCTCATTTCTATTTTATTTAATATTCATATCTACATGAACTGATGCTAAGTGAAATAAGCAGAAAAAGGGGATAATTATACACTTCAACAATACTAAATGAGGATCAATCTGATGGAACTGGCTATCTTCGGCAATGAGAGGATCCAATTTGGTTCCAATTGATGAACAGAACCAGCTACACCCAGAGAAAGAACACTGGGAAACTGTAGTGTCCTTGGTGGTTTTCTGGAGGTCTTGGAGCAGCCTTCCTTTTAGTTCAGTAATCACCATAAGAATAGCCAGGTGTTAAAGTCCAAATTCTTTATTATCTCCTTCACAATCTAATTTCCTTGCCTGGGGCCCAGCCAGTTTTCTGGAGAGCCTTTCAGACTGGCCTTGGTCTTAGTGGGGGAAGGGCAGGAGGCCAGGCCAGCCACCACAAGGCTGATGAAGATAAAATGAATCTGAGTCCCAGGGCTTGTGCTCCAGCCTCCAGTCTTCTGTCTTCTCCCAGTCTGTTTCTGAGCCCTTTCCCAGTCTGTATCTGGCCCTTCCGAGTCTCTCTCCAAGCTCCAAGTCTGTCTCTGGCTCTCACAGGCCTTGGTCTCAATGGAAAAATGAAGGAGAGTCTACTACCACAATGGTGTGAGATGAAGTGAGTGAATCTGTCTCTCAGTTCCCCAGGAGAGCCACCAGGAGCCTAAACCAAGAAGAAATGAATCTCTCTCCTTAGTTCTTGAGAGTTTGAGATCCCGCCTCTAGTCCTTTGTCTTCTCTGGCTCCAACTCTGGATCTGAGTCTCAGCTTATATATGTGCTACACTGAGTACAAACCAATCATTATATCACTAGGAAACCATTATTTGTTGTAAGATTAAATCAATCATATTGAACTTAGAGAACTATTAATTACCATGCTAAAGTAAATAACCATTGTCTTTATCAATTCCACTGAGTTAGCACCTTGTAAGAATCTTTGTTTTAAGTACAGAGTTTTGGCCCATAACAGGAAATGAATGTGGACTGCTTGTATTTTTGCTTTTCTTCCTAGATTATTTTTACCTTTCTAAATCCGATTTTTCTTGTGCAACAAGAATATGTATAAATAGGTACACATATATTGTATTTAAGATGTACTTTAACATGTTTAACATTTATGAGACTGCCTGCCATCTAGGCGAGGGGATGGAGGGAAGGAAGGGAAAAGTTGGAACAGAAGCATTTGCAAGGATCAATGTTGAAAATTACCTATGCATATGTTCTGTCAATAAAAAGCTATAATAATAAAAAAAGAAAAATTATCCATGCATATGTTAAAAATAAAAAGCTTTTTAAAAAAATTAAGTCATTTGAAATTTGAAAAAAAAAAAAATCTAAGGTCCTGTAGCTCTAGGTCAGCAGGTTGGTAGCATAGCAAGACAATTCTATTATTTCAACCCTGGTTCGTTCAGCAAGCTAGTGGCCAGGCCTGGCAGGCCCAGATACCCCAGCAGAGCAGGAGAGCTATCAGACCCAGAGCCACCAATGCAACAGGTACAACCAATCTCAGTGACCTCATTACAACAGGTAAGACACAAGCCCTCGAGGATTCAGCAAGTTGTCAGCCCTAGAGACCCCTACAAAGCAAGCCAATGGTCAGGCACCTGGCTCCAGCACAAGAAGCTTAGGACAGTACCCCCTGAACCCAAGAGAACAACTCAGTTTCAAAAGTGATTTAACAGGATGGAAAACGAGCCTTCTCCACTTCCCCCTTCCCATCAAAAAAGCCCTTACCACATTAAGCTACTATGGCAAAAGGGAAATTCAAAACATAAATTCAGAACACAACAATGTCAAATGCCTATATATGCCACCTCAAAGAGAAATATGGTCTTGAGAACAAAAAGAACTCCTGGAAAAAACACTGGATTTCGAAAAATAAAGTAAGTAGAAGGAAAATTGGAAAAAGAAAAGAGTTATACAAGGTAATCATGAAAAAAGTCAGTATCTTCGTAAAGGGAACACAATTGGACAAAGTGGAAAAGATGTTCAAAAATTCATTGAAAAAAAAATCATTAAAAAATACAACTGTGGAACTAGGTGGTGCAGTGGATAGAACACCAGCCCTGAAATCAGAAGGACATGAGTTCAAATCTGTCCTCAGACACTTAACACTGCCTCGCTATGTGAACCTGGACAAGCCACTTAACCCCAATTGTCTTAGCAAAAAAATAAAAATAAAATAGAAATGACCAAATGAAAAAGGAGGTATAAAACAATGCCTAAAAAAGTAGACTTGCATGTATACTTATTGTGTATCTAATTTATATTTTAATTTATTTAACATGTACTGGTCATCCTGCCATCTGGGGGAGGGGGTGGGGGGTAAGAGGTGAAAAATTGGAACAAGAGGTTTGGCAATGGTTAATGCTGTAAAGCTACCCATGCATATAACCTGTAAATAAAAGGCTATTAAATAAAAAAAATAATTTTTTTTTTTTAAAAAAGTAGACTTGGCCAATGGAAAAAGAGAAACAAAAACTAAATGAAGAAAATGATTTCTTAAAAATTAGAATTGTTCAAATAAATCATAGGAGATACCAAGAACCAATCAAACAAAATTAAAAGAATAAAAAAGCAGGAGGGAAATACACAGTAAGCACAACTGTTAATGTGAATGTGATGAACTCACCCATAAAAATGGAAATGGAAAGCAGAGAAGATAAAAAAAAACCAAAATCATGCAATATATTGTTTACAAGAAACATATTTGAAGCAAAGAGACATGCACAGAGTAAAGGTAAAAGGCTGGAGCAGAATCTATTATGCTTCAGCTAAAACAAACAAAAAAAGCAAGAATAAGCAATTATGATCTCAGAAAAAGTACAAGCAAAAGAAAAAAAAGACCAAATTAAAAGAAACAAGAAAAAAAAAAACATCTCTCTAAAAGTTACCATGCACAGGGAAATATAATAGCATAAGAATGAAGGAAGCTTTCCTTAAAATGATAAATAATATTTATCTAAACCCATCAACAAAGCATTATTTATAAGGGGATAAGCTAGAAACCTTCCTCATAGAACCAAAGTAAAGCAAAGATGTCCATTATCACTACTATTATTCAATACTGTATTAGAAATGTTAGGTATAGAAATAAGAGAAGACATTGAAGGAATTAGAATAAGCAATGAAAAACAATACTATTACCCTTTGTGGATTTGACAGTACACTGAATCATAAAAGAATCAACTAAAAAATTAGCTGAAATAATTAACTTTAGCAAAGCTGCAGGACATGAAATACTCACATAAATCATCAGCATTTCTATATATTGCCAATAAAGTGAAGCAACAAGAGATAGAAAGAAAAATTTTATTTAAAATAACTGTACACAATATAAAATACTTAGGAATCTACCAAAGAGACAAACATAGGAATTACATGAACACAATTACAAAACACTTTTCACACAAATAAAATAAGATCTAACCAAATGAAAAATAATTCTTTTGGGTAGGCTAAGCCATTATAGTAAAAATAACAAGTCTACTCTAAATTAGTTTACTTATTCACTGCCAAATCAAATTACCAAAAATTTATTTTATAGAGCAAAAAAAAAAAAGTAATGACAAAATTCATCTGGAAGAACAAAAGGTCAAGAACATCAAAAAATTGATGAAAAAAATGTGAGTGGCCTAGCAGTACCAGCTTCCAAATTATGTAATAAACCAGTAATGATCAAAACAATCTGGTACTGGCTAAATATAGAGTATTAAACTAATGGAACAGATTAGATACACACTACATTATAGTAAATTATCACAGTAATCTAGTACATGATAAATCCAAAGATACAAGCTTTTCAGACAAAAACTCATCTCAAAAAAAATCTTAGGAAAACTGTTAAAACATTATGGCAAAAACAGGTATAGACCAACGTCTCACACTGTATAACAAGATAAGGTCAAAACAGGTACATGATTTACACATGATTAGGAGAGCATGAAATAATTTTTCAATATAAGAAGAGAATTGGGGGAGGTGGTTGGTGTAGTGGATAGAGCATCAGCCCTGAAATCAGGAGGACCTGACTTCAAATCTGGCCTCAAACACTTCTTGGCTGTGAAACCCTGAGCAAGTCACTTAACCCCAATTACCTTATCAAAAAAAAAAAAAAAAAAAAAAAAAAGTAGGTAACAAGGGATTATCAATTTTCACAGCAACTTTCTCGAGAAACAGCTAGATGGCAAAGTGGATAAGAGCACCAGTCCAGCCTTTCCTCACAAAATTAAAAAGGGGAGATTTTAGGACCAGTCCACAGCCCCTGCCCCAGGAAAGCAGGAGGTAGCAATAATCTCCAAACCTCTCAGTCAGCAAGAAAGATTTGACATAATAGAGTGTAAGGGAAGCCCCAAGTAAGGATTGGGATTTAGGAGTTACTGAATCAACAGTAGGGCACTGATGTGGCAGCAGGAGCAACTACCATGACATCTACAACTCCAGAGATGTTAGCTCACAGGTAGGAGGAGGCCAGACAACTGGTCAGATTGCAGGGGCTTTTTTACTGGCACTCTGGCAGGATTCTGTTGCTTTGCCCATGCTCAGATCTGGGTAACAGTTCCGGCTCACAGTACGGTCTGCAAAAAGATCTCTGAAAATAGCTGTACAAAACTCCTGAACTGTGGGACATTACACCCTCCATCTTAGAAATAGAACCCCACTTTAACAGACCAAGAAATAGGCTGGAAAAATGAATAAACAACAGAAAAAGATTCTGAAAGGTAAAAAGTTACTATAGTGACAAGGAAGATCAAAATATATACTCGGGAAGATTTCAACAAAGTCAAAGGTTTCTAAGTCCAAATCCTCCAAGAAAAATAAAAATTGGTCTCAGGCTATGTAAGAGGTCAAAAGGGATTTTGAAATTCAAGTAAGTGAAGCAAAGAAAAAATGGGAAGAAAAATGAGATATGCAAAACGAAATAATAAAGCAAATGAGAAGAACAATGTCTTAAAAAGCAAAATTGGCCAAATAAGAAAGGAGGTACAAAAGTTCACTGAGGAAAATAATTCCATAAAAATTAGAATTGAGCCAATGAAAGTTAACGACTTTATGAGAAATCAAGATACAATAAATGAAATCCAAAAGAATGGAAAAAACATACAATATTTCATTGCAAAAACAAATGACTTGAAAAACAGTTACAGGATTTTTATTGGTCTCCCTGAAAGCCATGATCAAAAAAAGAAAAAACAAAAAAGAGTGTAAGATCATCTTTCAAGAAATTATCAAGGAAACCTGTCCTGATATTCTCAAACAGAGGGTTTTAGAATCCACCAATGACCTCCTAAAAGAGATCCCACACTGACTAACTCCCAAGAATATTATAGCCAAATTCCAGAGCTCTTAAGTCAAGAAATTATTGCAAACATCCAGAGAGAAATAATTCAAATATAGTGGAGTCACACTCAGTATAACACAAGATTTAGCAGTTTCTAATCCTTCAGGAGAAAAGGAGGATATTCAATAAAATAGAGGATTTTCTAGCATTTGTAAAGAAAAGACTAGAGGTGAATAGAAAATCTAAATATCAGGAAAGGGAAATCATAAGTAACTTAACAAGATTTATCTATTTACACTTCTATATGGGAAGATAATATTTATAACTCATAAGAACTTCCTCATTATTATAACAAAGTATTTATAGTATATATGCTTTATGTATATAAATACATATGTATGTGTACTATATATGTACACATATACCATATATCTAATATCATATTACATACAGCATATTATATAGTAAAAAAAATAGAGGGAGAAAGCATATATATAGATAGGACACAAATATGAAAGGTTAATATCTAAAAAATAAAATCAAGGGGTGAGAGAATAATGTATTGGGAGAAAGGGAAAGGAGAGATGGAATGGTGTAAATTATCTGCCATAAAAGAGGCAAGAAAAAGCTTTTATAGTGGAGGGAAACAGGGGGAGGGAAAAGGGATTAAGTAAACCTAAAAATCTATCTTGCCCTGCAGGAAAATAGGAGGGGAATGGGATATGGGAGAAGGGGAAGGAATGAATCTTACTCTCATCAAAATTGACTTAATGAGGAAGTAACATACACATTCAATATGGTTATAAAAATCTATCTTACCCTACAGGAAAGAAGAGGAATGGAATATGGGAAAGGGGGAGAGTGATAGAAAAGAGGGCACTTTGGGGGAAGAGATGGGTCAGAAGTAAAACAGTTTGGAGGAAGGATAGGATGAAAAAAAAGAGAATAGATTAAATAGAGGGGAAAAACAGTTAGCAATTGTAATTATAAATTTTGAAGCAAGTTTCTCTGATGAAATCCTCATTTCTCAAATATATTGGGAACTTAATTTTTTATTTATAAAAAAATAAGAGCCATTGCCCTCACTTTTGGGATAAGAATTCACTCTTTGACAAAAACTGCTGGGAAAATTGCAATCTAATACAGCAGAAACTAGGCATTGACCTACACCTAACACTGTATACCAAGATAAGATCAAAATGCGTTCGTGATCTAGACATAAAGTATGATAGATAGTATCCTCTCAGACCTGTGGAGGAAGAAGGAATTTGTGACCAAAGAAGAACTAGAGATCATTATTGATCACAAAATAGATAATTTTGATTATTAAGTTAAAAAGTTTTTGTACAAACAAAACCAACGTGACAAGATTAGAAGGGAAGCAATAAACTGGGAAAACATTTTTACATTCAAAGGCTCTTTCTATATTTTAGTAAATTGTCTAACTGATTCAAATTTATTAAGAATTCAAACCATTCTCCAATTGATAAATTTAAAAGATAATGACAAATGTTGCAGGGGATGTGGGAAAACTGGGACACTGATACATTGTTGGTGGAACTGTAAACAGATCCAACCATTGTGGAGAGCAGTTTGGAACTATGCTGAAAAAGTTATCAAACAGTCCATACCCTTTGATCCAGCAGTGTTACTACTAGGCTTGCATCTCAAAGAGATCTTAAAGGAGGGAAAGGCACTCATGTATCCAAAAATGTTTGTGGCAATCCTTTTTGTAATGGCAAGAATCTGGAAACTGAGTGGATGCCCATCAATTGGAGAATGGCTGAATAAATTATGGTATATGAATGTTATAGAATATTATTGTTCTATAAAAAACGACCAGCAGGATGACTTCAGAGAGGCCTAGAGAAACCTACCTGAACTGATGCTAAGTGAAATGAACAGAACCAGATCATTATAACGGCAATAACAAGATCAAGATTATACAATGATCAATTCTGTTGAACGTGGCTCTCTTCAACAGTGAGATGATTCAAATATGTTCTAAATGTTCAATGATGAAGAGAGCCATCTACACACAGAGAGAGGATTGTGGGAACTGAATGTGGTTCACAGCATAGCATTTTCACTCCTTTTGTTGCTGCTTGCTTGCATTATATTTTGCCTTTTTTTTTTTACTGGTTTCATTTGATTTTTCTTGTGCAGCACAATAATTGTATAAATATGTATGCACACATTAGATTTAACATATATTTCTACCATGTTTAACATATATTAGACTACCTGCCATCTAGGGGAGGGCATGGGAGAGAAGAGAAAATTGGAACACAAGGTTTTGCAAGGGCTAATGTTGAAGAATTGTCCATGCATATGTTTTGAAAAATAAAAAGCTTTAATTAAAAAAAAAAAAAGAATCTACCCATCACCTCCTGAAAAAGAACCCAAAATGAAAACTTCAAGTACTACTTTCCAAAATTCAGATCAAAGAATAAATACTGCAAGGAATCAAAAAGAAACAAATCAAATACCGAGGAGCCATAATCGGATTATCCAGGAATGAACAGCTTCGACATTGGACCTGGAATCCAATATTCTTAAAGGCAAAGAAACCTGAACTAAAATCAAAACTCAACTATCTAGCAAAACTGAGCATTATCTTTCAGGGGGAAAGATATTCAATAAGATAGATTCAATAATTTCTGATGAAAAGACCCGAACTGAACAGAATTTGATCTTCAAGTACAAGCATAAAAGAGACACATAAAAAGGTAAAAATGGGAAAGAGAAAAAATGTTATTTAAAGGTCAAAGTGTTGACATACCTACATGGTAGAATATCTTTGTCACAGACGTTAGAAGAGTTTAACATAAAACACAGAGTGTGGATATAAATTGATTTTAATGTGAAGATATTTTTAAAAATTAAGAGAGAGAAAAAATAATTATACTGGAAGAAAAGGAAAAGGGAAGTAAAATAGGGTAAATTACAACAAATGAAGAAGCATAAAAGACCTATTACAGTAGAGGGATAGAAGAGAGGGGGATGAGCAATGTTTGAACCTTAATCTCATCAGATTGGACTCAGGGGGAATATACATTCTTAGTTTGATATAGAAATTTGTCTCATCCTATAGGGAAGTAGCAGTGGAAAAGGGAAAAGAAAAAAGAGGGCTGATAGACAAATAGAAGGGGGAAAGGGTGAAGGCTGATAAAAGGGAGGGCAGATTGAGGTAAGTAGGGGTCAAAAAATATTAATGTGCTATAAGAAACGATTACTATGGAGAAGCTTGAGCAGGTTTATATAAAAGTAACAGAACCCAGGAAAATAGTATACACAATGCTTAGAATGTAAATGTTAAAAACAAAAACAAAGCAATCAGAATTAAATGCTCCAAAATTATAATAACCAAGTTTGTCCTCAAAGAACAAATGTAAGAAGGCACTTCCTCCAGTTTCTTAGTATAGGTAGAAAATTACAGATGTGGAATAAAATGTTATGTCACACATTTTCAAAATGTTGGTTAGTTTTATTGAACAACTTTTCACCCTACTTTCTTATTATTTGTTATAAAGGAATTAGTTCTCACAGAAGGTAGAACTACCCTTTGACATAAAATAAATGACATAAAATAAATCCACAAAAAATTGTGTTAAATAATAATTTGCCTCAATTCAAGAAAGCACTGAACATGCTATCTCACTAGTCTTACGTGCTTGGTACTTCCTGAGAACCTGAAGAGTTCTGTTTCAAGGACAGAGAGATGGTCAATGCTCTCCTCAAGATAACAGCCTCTTGTGTACAAATGAATCTGTAACATATAAAAATTTTATTTTAAAAATTAAAATTTTTTTAATTTTAATTTCTAAATTTAAAAAAATTTTTTTTAAATAACTAAAAAGTAACATTGGTAATTTTCAGCAAGATGCTAGAGGAAAAGATCATGAAAAAGACCAATTACTTAATGCTCCCCAAATAAATAGAAATTGGAACACCTAGAAAGAAAAGGAAAGAGGGAAGAAAACAGGAGAAAAAAGAGAGAGACAGTAAACACAATAAAATACTCAAAAAGAATAATCTCACAAAAAGGAAAAGGAAAGGAAATAAGCAAGAAGAAAACATCTCTAACACTTTAAAACAAAAATGTATTGTTAAAACACCAAAGAAGGCATAAGGAAAAATAAATTAATTTCAACAACCACTCAAGAAAATGAAACCTAGCAAAAAGCCAACCCGACTGGATAAAAATATCACCTTAAAGGAAATAAAGGAAGATTTCAGATCTGCAAAGAGAAATCTGATATTTTTGGTGAGAGATTTATCAATAAAAATGGATCAAGATATAGTGACAAATAAAAGAAAATGGAAGGAAATATTAAAAGCAAATAATAAAATTCTGAGCTTGTAAGACAAACCAGCAGAAAAACTTTGTAAGCAAAGACACAGTACTAGAAAACAAACCTCAGAGAACAAAATTCAAAGGATTAGAACTGATGTAAATTTAACCTTTGGGGGTGGGGGTGGGTACTGAAACTGAGTTCCCTTTGGGCAGGAAGAGTGTTCCTGAGTCTCAAACACCTTTCCCACACAACACCCTTCCTAAATTAAGTAATCTCATTCAATTGGAGATCTCAGCCTGGGGTATAGTCAATAGTCCTCTATTGAGTGGCTCAAACTGTTCCCCAGCCCCCAGACCAAAAGTTACCTGATATAATCAAGGTTTGTTAACCTACCTTTGCCTAATTCCTAATCAGGAGCTATTATTTGCCCTTCTGGAGTTAGCCCACTGATGAAGATATTTTCTTCTCAGTGTAAATCCACCTTCAAAAAACTACCCTGCCAAGATTCTTTGCCCACTAAGAAAGCTATCTTTTTAACGAACATAAATTCCCTTTTGCCACACAGACTTTAGATTTGCGAATTCTTTCAAAGCAAGGGATCTGGGACATTGACCAAAGAGGATCTCTTACTCTCAATTCTTACCCTCAACTGCCAGGTCATATGACCATCAAGATGGAAGGTGTTTTTTTCCCCAGTTTTTCTGAAAAAAAAAAATATATATCCAGATAGATATCCTCTCAAACATATCCAAAGTAATAATTATGTGCAAGAGATAAAGCAATCTCAGCTCTTCCTACTGCCTAGGACACTAAGAATCCAAACTAAAAGCACAGAAGTCTAATAATTAGCTGCTAATATGTTCACATAACATACTCTCAACTCCATATTCCAGCAGCAGGACAACATAAGCATACAAAAGAACTAATTCTTCTTTCCCTCCTTCCCAAATTAGCACTCCATTTCAAAAGAGCTCAGATAGAACTTTCAATTCTGATTATTATTGTTTGCATTTACATTAGTCATTATGTAAAGTATATTGTTTTCATATGTCCAGGTACCTCAGTACTCATCATTAATTGGTTTTAGAAGACATGAGTATTGAACAAATTGAATACATTTTGCCTATAAGGAGTACAACTCTAATCCATAGACCCAAAGGGGCAAGTGGGACTTCCAGCCAACAGAGAAACAAGTCAGTCCAGCCCATCTCAGTCAGGCTCCTTTTTTCTTCATCCAACTCACTTCTGAGAGAAACCAAGATCTCTAAGCTCATCCCCTTAAGTCCAAGAGAATAGGAAGGCCTAGATGTAGAGATGGAAGCTATGGTCCTTGTACTCTACTGCCCAGGGCTCTGGCTGGTGCCTAGGACTGAATCTTGGCCTCCTCTGCACTGCCTTTGCCTGGGCTCCCCAAACTGCTACTCACACCATTACTATTATGCCTGCTCTTGCTGCTTCTCCCCATGCTGAGCACACTTGCTGTTCCATGCCCGTTCTAGTACTACAGTTTTGAGAGCCAGGAAACAGTGCACCCAGACTGACTTGCAGGAACTGCCCCAAGAACTGCCACCAATGCACACAATCTCTGTACCATGGCCTCCATACTGGTAGTACACCACCTTCACTGGGGAGGAGCTGCCCATGGCTGAGGGCAATCACAACAACAGCAGGGTTGAGCAGTACTCCTGGGCAACTTCATATCTCCACTGTTCAATCAAGACAACAGTTTATATTTTATCCTAAAGGTGACAAGAAACTACTAAAGCTTAGTAAGCCAGGAAGTAACATGATTATATCTATATTTTAGAAAAATCACTTTGATGATAGTGAGTATATATTAAGAGTGGGGGGAAACATGAGGTAATAAGAACAATTACGGGGGAAGGGACAGCTAGATGGCACAATAGATACAGCACCAGTCCTGAAGTCAGGAGGACCTAAATTCAAATCCAGCTTCAGACACTTAACATTTACTAGTTGTGTGACCCTGGACAAGTCATCCCAGTTGCCTTATCAAAAAAAAAAAAAAAAAAAAAAGAATATAAAGAACAGTTAGACTGCAGTAGTCTAGGTGATGAGGCTGTGGTTGTATGAGTGGAGCAAAGGGATTATACAAGAAAGGTTATAAAACCAGAATCAAGTTCAAAACACATAAGGGTCAAGGAGGAAGTAGATAAGGAGGTCGTTTTAGACAAGTAAAGTGAGATGCCTATCGAATCAGCAGTTGTCAATGTCCAGAAGGCAGTTGGAGAAGTATAACTATAACTCAACACAGAGATTATTTATTAGGGATGGAGAGCTTTGGAGAAATATGATAACTGAACCCATAAGAGTTGATGAGATCAACAAATGAGATAATAAAGGGAGAGGAAAAGAGGCTAGGTTATAATCTTTAAGGATACTGATAATTAAGAGCTATAACACATAAGCCAATAAATGAGACAGATAAGAGAAAGGAGACATCAATGTCACAAAAACCTAGAGATGAAAATATATAGAAGTAGTCTAGAGTATCTAGTATCTAGTGAATAGTCAAGACCAGAATGACAAATATAAAAACACAAAATTATTTAAGAAAAAAGGAAAATATAGAAAGAAACTAATATGAGATGACTCACAAAGACACTAATCCTCACCTTATTCAGAAGGTTGCATTGTTCTTGCTGGCTGGCATACAAACTCCGCCACTGGAAACGCAGTTTCCCAAGCAGCCACTGAATATAACGAATATCTACCCTTCCCTTAGGGCCAAGATCCAATGGAACGCGATAGCTAGGCAGGTCCTTACACTGAAAGGAAAAAAGATTTCTCAAAAAAAAAAAAAAAAAAAAACCTCACACTAATAATGTTCTTCTAGGATATAATAATACATAGACATGTGTACACGTACACACATATTCTCTACCTCTCTCTCCTTCCCTCACTTCCTCCCCCTCTGTCTATCTCTCTGTCTCTCTCTCTCTCTCTTGCCTGCAGGTTATTCCCATTTAGTAACTCCAAACACTAAAATCTCCCCACAAGCTCCTTAACCACCCATACCCAGATTACTCCCATGTCTCCAACCATCTTCCTCAACCACCTTGTTCTGTCCCCAAACTCCCAGCCAATGCCTCAGGAACTACCAAAGCCCAGCTCCATTCAGCATACCCCATCAACAACTGCCTATAGTGCACAAGAAATTCCTGCAACTTAAGCCACACATTAGCATGCTCAATCAGATAATGCATCACCTTCAAAATTCAGTCTTACTCTGTACATATCTCTGTACAAAGCTCTTATGGAGGATTGTGGGAAGATAGAATAGGGTCAAAAAATCCCAAACTCTCTAGATTTTCCCCTCAAACAAAATAAAATTGGGCCTAAGGGCTAACCTGAATCAGTGAAAAACAAATTAAACTTGAGAAGTCTTCCTGGAACAACCAAACAAAACCTGAAGACAGACCACAGGAAGGAGGATTAACCAGTGCAAAGCATAAATATCTCCAAGCTAGTACAGCTAAAGTGGGGAGCCCTGGAAATCCCTGGATTCAGAGAGAGTCTCAGCGCCAACCACAGGAATTTTTACCTCCCAGACAAAATAGGGAGTCTAGCACCAGCTTAGAAAGAATGAGAGAACTGGAACAGCTACTTGATGTAGTGGATAAAGCATAGGCCTTGGAATCAGGAGGACCTCATTTCAAATCTGGCCTCATACATCTAGCATACTTACTAGCTGTGTGATCCTGGCCAAGTCACATAACCCCAAATGTCTTGGGATAGGAAAAAAAAGCACTCTCCCACACCTGCTTCCAGGTCCAAGGTCCTATCCACTGTATCATCTAGCTGTCCTAAAGTAACCTCTGAGATCCATTCTAATGCTAAAATTCTTTCAGTGATTATCTTCCTTAGTCTGCCCCCAAAATGAGAAAAGAGTAGTTGGTCTGGTATTGATAGGCTGGTAAAAGCTACAACTCACTCCTAAAGTCCAATTAATAACTGCATAGGATCAGAGATCTACGCTTTTCTTGGGAACCAGAGTCACATCCAGGTCCAAGGCAAAAACACACTCTATTTACTGTATAGCCATTATGGCACATGGTGTGAAGCATAAAATGACTCTTAGAACAGAAACATATCTGTTACTATTTAATACACTTATCATTTGGTTGATTGCAATTCATGTCTCCCAGGACCAGTAAGAAATTATAAGAGCAAAGTAGATGACTGGGGAAGGGGAAAAGGACCTTGACAATATAGAGCAAGCATAGAAGTCGTGGTCTAGTCAATCTTCAGTGGATGAATATTCACTGGATGTTAGGCAAGTCTACTACTAAATCCTTTGCTACTATCCCCTAGATAAGAAATCTCCAGATGCTGGATAGTGGTAGGAGGTACAGAACAGAACTTTAAAGGAACAGAAACTTTAAAACTCAAAAGGAATGGGAATCTGTTCTAAAATATGAAGCACTAAGGAATGAATCCTTCTGTTGGAGAATGGCTGAATAAGTTATGATATATGAATGTTATGGAATATTATCATTCTATAGGAAATGATCAGCAGGATGATTTTAGGGAAGTCTGGAGAGAGTTACATGACTGATGCTAAAGTGAAATGAGCAGAAACAGGATTTTGCTGTACATGGCAACAGCAAGATTATAACAATGATCAAGTCTGATAGATGTGGCTCTTCTTTCTCTCTTTTTTTTTTTTAATTTAATAGCCTTTTATTTACAGGTTATATGTATGGATAACTTTACAGCATTAACAATTGCCAAACCTCTTGTTCCAATTTTTCACCTCTTACCCTCCACCCCCTCCCCGAGATGGCAGGATGACTAGTAGATGTTAAATATATTAAAATATAAATTAGATACACAATAAATATACATGACCAAACCGTTATTTTACTGTACAAAAAGAATCAGACTCTGAAGTATTGTACAATTAGCTTGTGAAGGAAATCAAAAATGCAGGTGGGCATAAATATAGGGATTGGGAATTCAATGTAATGGTATATAGTCATCTCCCAGAGTTCTTTCGCTGGGCGTAGCTGGTTCAGTTCATTACTGCTCCATTGGAAATGATTTGGTTGATCTCATTGCTGAGGATGGCCAGGTCCATCAGAACTGGCCATCATATAGTATTGTTGTTGAAGTATATAATGATCTCCTGGTCCTGCTCATTTCACTCAGCATCAGTTCATGTAAGTCTCTCGAGACCTTTCTGAAATCATCCTGTTGGTCATTTCTTACAGAACAATAATATTTGATAATATTCATATACCACAATTTATTCAGCCATTCTCCAACTGATGGGCATCCACTCAGTTCTAGTTTCTGGCCACTGCAAAGAGGGCTGCCACAAACATTCGTGCACATACAGGTCCCTTGCCCTTCTTTATGATCTCTTTGGGATATAAGCCCAATTGTAACGCTGCTGGATCAAAGGGTATGCACAGTTTGATAACTTTTTGAGCATAGTTCCAAACTACTCTCCAGAATGGTTGGATTCATTCACAACTCCACCAACAATGCATCAATGTCCCAGTTTTCCCGCATCCCCTCCAACAATCATCATTATTTTTTCCTGTCATCTTAGCCAATCTGACAGGTGTGTAGTGGTGTCTTAGAGTTGTCTTAATTTGCATTTCTCTGATTAATAATGACTTGGAGCATCTTTTCATATGACTAGAAATAGTTTCAATTTCTTCATCTGAGAATTGTCTGTTCATATCCTTTGACCATTTTTCAATTGGAGAATGGCTTGATTTTTTATAAATTAAGAGTTAATTCTCTATATATTTTAGAAATGAGGCCTTTATCAGAACCTCTGACTGTAAAAATATTTTCCCAGTTTATTGCTTCCCTTCTAATCTTGTCTGCATTAGTTTTGTTTGTACAAAAACTTTTCAGTTTGGTATAGTCGAAATTTTCTATTTTGTGATCAGTAATGATCTCTAGTTCTTCTTTGGTCATAAAGTCCTTCCCCTTCCCCATGTCCGAGAGGTAAACTATCCTGTGTTCCTCTAATTTATTAATAATTTCATTCTTTATGCCTAGGTCATGAACCCATTTTGACCTTATCTTGGTGTACAGTGTTAAGTGTGGATCAATGCCTAGTTTCTGCCATATTAGTTTCCAATTTTTGTCAAACAGTAAGTTCTTATCTCAAAAGCTGGGGTCTTTGGGTTTGTCAAAGACTAGGTTGCTATAGTTGTTGACTGTTTTGTTCCTTGAACCTAACCTATTCCACTGATCAACTAATCTATTCCTTAGCCAATACCAAATGGTTTTGGTAACTGCTGCTCTATAATATAATTTTAGATCTGGTACAGCTAAGCCAGATGTGGCTTTTCTCAACAATGAGGCCAGTTCCAATAATCTTGTGATGATGAGAACTATCTACACCCAGATAGAAGTGTAGAACTGAGTGTGGACCATAGCATAGCATTTTCACTTCTTTTGTTGTTGTTTGCTTGAATGTTATCTTCTTTCTCATTTTTTTCCTTTTTGATCTGATCATTATTATACCACAAAATAATTATATAATCACATATGCCTATACCAGATTTACATATATTTTTATCATGTCTAACATGTATTACTTGCCATCTAGGGAAGGGTGAAGGAAAGGGGAGGGGAGGAATTGAAACACAAGGTTTTACAAGGGTCATTAGTGAAAACTTATCTTTGCATATGTTTTGAAAATAAAAAGCTTCCATAAAAAAATTTTAAAAATAAAACTGAAAAAAAAATGACTAAGTTAGTATTTCAGACTAACTCAGATTAATTTAAACTAATTACTAACAGAATTTCAGCAAAAGGAGAAAGCAATCTTGTATGTACAGAGAAAGGACATAATTAAAACAATCCAAGATAGGATATACAGTTAGATGGCATTAACTACTTCTAGCTTTTGTGACTAGAGTCTACGCATCTTTGTTTTGATTTTACTTTCCCTTAATACCCTGGTAAAAATAATCAGTTCTAATCCAGCTTTAAACATCAGCTGTGTGATTATCATTTAACCTGTCTACCTAAGTTTTCTCAACAGTAAATTGGGAATGATAACAGTTCCTACCTCTAAAGGTTGTTATAAAGCTCAAATAAGATACATTTAAAGCTCTGACACATGCTTATTAAATTCTTGTCCCCTTCACCTCACTATGCTAATTATGCTTGTTTGATGCTTAAAGAAAACTTTGTAGACGGTTGAAATTGCATGGCCTATTGGAGATTGATAGCCATGACAGAAAAAAACTGAAATAACTCATTGAAGTGAGGCTTTGGATTCAGAGGAAAAAGGTTTTATATATTTTTTACTACACTAACTACTCAATTACCACGACAAACAACATCATGGAAAGCAAACATATACACACACTCTTACATAGAAAAGGAGAAAGAAGGCAAAAAAAAAAAAAAAAAGTTCATATTGTTGTTTGTCCTTTGTTTTGAAGATCAATGACATCACAAAGTAATGTCCTAATTTGATTTGGGCATGAGATTAAGTGAGGTGAATTGCATAAAGTCATCAACCCTACTCTGCCTTCCAGAGTCAACAGTCCAATGACAGAAAGTCAGAAAGAATGGCAATGACGTAGAAAGGAATAGATGATCTCAGTGTCTTCAATGTCTTATCAAGCTCTATAGTGCCCTCTTCAGCCGCCTTCCTGGCCATTGGAACAAACTGTTGCCATTCTGCAAGGGAAAAGTTTTTTCACTTGAAAGCTTGAATCAGACATTCTCCTAATTCACCAAGAGACTTGAGGCCTGCTGGTCACTCTCAACCCAATTTCATCCTTATGCCGAGTCAGTTTTATTGGAGTAGGACCAACATGCCATATTTTTTTGGAGCCACAGGTCAGAATAGGGTAAAGTTAAAAACCAAAAATAGGTTATCACCCTAAAAAAGGCTCACAATGAAGGTGCTAATCATCCCTGAACACCCCGAAAATGTTTCTGGAATGCTGTATGAAGTAGTAAGTTCCACATAGTTGGAAATATTCATGTGAAAGGTAGATAAGTACTTGTAAAGGATGCTAATAGATGGTGTGGCCAGAACAAAAGACTAAAACCCTATCCTATGGAGATTTTTCCTTAAAATGTATTAAACTATCCTTAAGATTTAACTGTCTTGGGCAGCAGACAGTGGAAAGTAGACACGTCTTTGTCTGAGCTCCTCCTAGTGTCCTTCAGAGCAATACCAGATCAAGCCCCTTAACTGCTTTTGGAGTGACAGAATCCACAAATATTTGAAGTGTAACAAATTTCCAGCACAAGATATTTTGGAAAAACTTCAGGAAATTCAGGGGATAGGGGTGACAGTTAAGCCCAGAAGCAGCACATGGAAAGGGAACAGGGAGGCAGTCACTGGGAAATCTACTGTAAGGCTCTTAGGCTACACTGAACTGGTTACAAGCCAACAGATCAACAGATTAGCTGTGAGACATCCAATGCAAATACAAAAGGCAAATAGTGAGTCTCTGAACTCCATAAAAACATGAGACTTGGCCATGCCTCCCCAGCACTAAAAGTCAGTCAGCAGCACCAGTGCCAGGGCAATCGAAAATGGCTGCTGCCCCTTTGTCTTAAGAGCAGACCTCCATGTATACTTATTATGTATCTAATTTATATTTTAATATATTTAACATCTACTGGTCATCCTGCCATCTGGGGGAGGGGGTGGGGAGTAAGAGGTGAAAAATTGGAACAAGAGGTTTGGCAATTGTTAATGCTGTAAAGTTACTCATACATATAACCTGTAAATAAAAGGCTATTAAAAAAAAAAAAAAAAAGAGCAGACCTCAATCTCAATTTAAAAAAAAAAAAATTTTAAAAGCATAAAGAACTGGCCATAGAAAGTTTTTATGCAGAAAGAGAACAGACCCCAAACTGTGAGGATCCTAAAGGCAAATCACCTTCAGATGAAGCCCCAAAGGATGATGAGTTGGTCCCCACAAGGCTCTCTTGGAAGAATTTAAAAAGGATCTTAAAAGAGTTAGAAGAAAAATGGGGAAAGGAAATGAGAACTTTGCAAGAGTTTGGAAAAGGAAAAAACAGAAATTATCTGAAGAAAACTACTTAAAAAATAGATTTGATAAAATGGAAAAAGCATATAACTGCTTACAAAAACAGATATGAAAAAGAAACCAATTTGTTAAAAAACAAAATCTGTGAAATGGGGAAAAAATGCAATGAACAAAACAACTCATTTAAAATCAACTGGCCATTCTCCAATTGATAAATGGTCAAAGGATATGAACAGACAATTCTCAGATGAAGAAATTGAAAATATTTCTAGCCATATGAAAAGATGCTCCAAGTCATTATTAATCAGAAATGCAAATTAAGACAACTCTAAGATACCACTACACAACTCTCAGATTGGCTAAAATGACAGGGAAAGATAATGCGCAATGTTGGAAGGGATGTGGGAAAACTGGGACACTGATATATTGTTGGTGGAATTGGGAATACATCCAGCCATTCTGGAGAATGATTTGGAACTATGCTGAAAAAGTTACCAAACCGTGCATGCCCTTTAATCCAGCAGCGTTACTACTGGGCTTGTATCCCCAAGAGGTTTTAAAGAAGGGAAAGGGACCTGTATGTGCAAGAATGTTTGTGGCAGCCCTCTTTGCAGTGGCCAGAAACTGGAAACTGAGTGGATGCCCATCAATTGGAGAATGGCTGAATAAACTGTGGTATATGAATATTATGGAATAGTATTGTTCTGTAAGAAATGATCAACAGGATGATTTCAGAAAGGCCTGGAGAGACTTACATGAACTAATGAACTGATGCTGAGTAAAATGAGCAGGACCAGGAGATCATTACATACTTCAACAACAATACTATATGACGATCAATTCTGATGGACGTGGCCCTCTCCAACAATGAGGTGAACCAAATCAATTCCAATAGAGTAGCAATGGATTGAACCAGTTACACCCAGCGAAAGAATTCTGGGAGATGACTATGAACCACTACATAGAATTCCCAATCCCTCTATTTTTGATTTCCTTCACAGGTTAATAATGGTACACTATTTCAAAGTCCGATTCTTTTTGTACAGCAAAATAACTGTATGGACATGTATACCTATATTGTATTTAACTTATACTCTAACATATTTAATACGTATTGGTCAACCTGCCATCTGGGGGAAGGGATGGGGGGAAGGAGGGGAAAAGTTGAAACAAAAGATTTTGCAATTGCTGAAAATTGCAATGCTGAAAAATTACCCATGCATATATCTTGTAAATAAAAAGCTATAATAAAAAAAATCAATTGGCCAGCTAACTAAAGAAAATAATTCACTAAAAATTAGAAAATAAATGGAACTGAATGACTCAATGAGACTTCAAGAATCAAACAAAACAAAAAAAATGAAAAAAAAAAGAAGAAAATAAACAACTGACCTGGAAAATAGATCTAAAAGATCTATTAATCTAAATAGATCTAAAAGAGACAATCTAAGAATTACTGGACTGGACTTCCTGAAAACCATGATGAAAAAAAGAGCCTAGACATCATCTTTCAGAATATCATCAAGGAAAACTGCCTGAATGTCCTAAAAGCAGAGGGTAAAATAGCCATTGGAAGAATTCACCAATCACCTCCTGAAAGAAACCCCAAAATGAAAACCTCAAGGAACACTGTAACTAAATTTCAGAATTTTCATATCAAGGAGAAAATATTACAAGCAGCCAGAATATCAAGGAGCCACATAGGGATTACCCAGGACCTAGCAGTTTCCACTTTAAAGGTATAGAATCTGATATTCCAAAAGGCAGAAGAACTTGGATTGCAGCCAAGAATCAACTACCCAACAAAACTTGAGCATTATCTTTCAGGGGAAAAGATAGACATTCAATGAAACAGGTGAATTTCATTTATTTCTGAAGAAAAGACCAGAGCTGAATAACAAAATTTGACTTTCAAATAAAGAACTCAAGAGAAGCATAAAAAGGTAAAAAGGAAAGAAAAAAAAATTTTTTCTTTAAAAGTTAAAAGGCTTATATTCCTATATGGAAAGATAATATGTTTAACTTTTGAGATTCGTATCTCTGTTATGAATATACTTAGAGGGTGCAGGTATAATTTGATTTTATTGTGATGACATAAAAAAGAAATAGAGGAAAGGTGATTCTACTGGAAGAGAAGGAAAATGGAGTCAAAATGGGGTAAATTATATCTCATAAAGTGGCAAAAAACACGTATTACAATTGAAGGAGAAAAGGGAGGGGGATGAGCATCCTATGAATCTTATTCTCATCAGATCTGGCTCAGAAAGAAAATATAAGACATTTAACTTTACGGAGAAGCTTATCTCACCCTATAGGAAAGTAGGAGGGGAAAGGGGAAAGGAAAGGGAGAGGCTAAGAGAAGAAGGAAAGTAGACAAGGAAAGGGATAAAAAAGGGGGAGTAGCTATAAAAGAGGGCTATTTGAGGGGAAGATGGTCAGAAGCAAAATATTGGGGACAGGGGAAAGGGGAACAGAAAAGTATAAATAGGGGAAAACAAGATGGCAGGAAATACAGCTTTAATAATTCTAACTGTAAACGTGAATGGGATGAACTCTCCCATAAAACAGAACCAGATATCCTACTGGATTAAAAGCCAGAATCCTACAATTTGTTGTTTACAAGAAACACATTTAAAGCACAGTGATACATTCAGAATAAAGATAAAAGGCTGAAGCAGAATCTATTATGCTCGAGGTAAAGTAAAGAAAGCAAGGGTAGCCATCCTGATTCAGATCAAGCAAAAGCAAAAATTGATCTAATTAAAAGAGATAAGGAAGGAAACTATATCTTGCTAAAGGGTACCAAAGATAATGAAGTAATATCAATATTAAACATATACATCTAAATTCCTAAATGAGAAGTTAAGAGAGTTGTAAGAAGAAATAGAAAACAAAACTATAATAGTAGGAGATCTGAACCTTGCTCTCGCAGAACTAGATAAATAAAACCACAAAATAAATAAAAAAGGAAGTTGAAGAGGTAAATAGAATACTAGAAAAGCTAGATATGATAGGTCTTTGGAGAAAATTGAATGGAGACAGAAAGGAGTAAGCATACTTTCTTCTCAGCAGTTCATGAAATCTATACAAAAACTGATATAAGGACATAAAGACCTCAAAATCAAATGCTGAAAAGCAGAAATAGTAAATGAATTTTTTTCAGATCATGATGCAATAAAAATTACATTCAATAAAAAGCTAGGGGAAAATAGAGTAACTGAAAACTAAATAATCTCATCCTAAAGAATGAAGGGTGAAACAGCAGATCATAGACACAATAATTTCATCCAAAATAAATAAGAAAGAAGTTAAGGAGGTAAATAGAGTTCTAGAAAAGTTAGGTATAAATAGACCTTTGGAGAAAACTGAATAGAGACAGAAAGGAATACTTTTTTTCTCAACAGTAGATGGAACCTATACAAAAAATGACTAAGTATCAGGGCATAAAAACCTCAAAATCAAATGCAAAAAGGCAGAAATAATAAATGCATTTTTTTCAGAGCACGATCCAATAAAAATTGCATGCAATAAAATGCCAGGGGAAAATAGACCAAAAAGTAAATGGAAACTAAATAATCTAATCCAAAAAAATGAGTGGGTGAAACAACAAATTATAGGCACAATCTATAATTTCATCCAAAAGAATGACAATGAGGCAACATACCAAAATTTGTGGGATGCAGCCAAAGCAATTATTAAAGGAAATTTTTTATCTCTAGATGCTTACTTGCGTAAAACAGAGAAAAAGAAAAATCAATGAATTGAGCTTGCAACTAAAAAAGGTAGAAAAAGAACAAAAACCCCAAGTAAATACCAGATTTGAAATTCTGAAAATAAAAGGAGAGATTAATAAAACTGAAAGTATGAAAACTATTGAATTAATAAATAAACCTAAGAGTTGGTTTTATTAAAAAGCCAATAAAATAAATCTTTAGTTAATCTGATTAGAAAAAGGAAAGAGAAAAATCAAATTGTTAGTCTCAAAAATGAAAAAGGGGAACTTTACACCAATGAAGAAATTAGAGAAATAATATGGTGCTGGTATGTAAACCAGGGAGGGTCAAAACAGAGAAAGAAAATTACAGACCAATCTCCCTAATGAATATTGATGCAAAAAGCTTAAATAAAATATTAGCAAAGAGATTATTAAAAAATCATCCCCAGGATAATCCACCATGACCAAGTTGGATTTATACCAGGAATGCAGGGTTTGTTCAATATTAAGAAAATTATTAGTATAATTGACGATATCAATAAACAAACTAACAAAAAATCATATAATTATCTCAACAGATGCAGAAAAAAAGCATTTAACAAAATCTAACACCCATTTCTATTAAAGACACTAGTAAAGTATAGCAATAAATGGGAGCATTCCTTAAAAATAATAAAATGGTTTTATTTAAAACCATCAGCAACCATCAAATATAATGGGGACAGATTAGAATCATTCCCGATAAGTTCGGGGTGAAGACTGCCCACAATCACCATTGCTACTCAATATTGTATTAGAAATATTAACTTTGGCAATAAGAGAAGAAAAAGAGATTAAAGGAATTAGAGTAGGTCACGAGGAAACCAAATTATCACTCTTTGCAGATGATAATGATGGTATACTTAGAGAACCCTAGAAAATCAACTAAAAATCAACTAAAAAACTGCTAGGAACAATTCACAACTTTACCAAAGACAGGATGGAAAATAAATCCACATAAAACATCAGCATTTTTCTATATTAGCAACAAAATCCAGCAGCAAGAGATATAAAGACAAATTCCATTTAAAATAATTGTAGATAATATAAAATATTTGGAAGTCTATCTGCTAAGGCAAAGTTAAGAACTGTATGAACACAACTACAAAACACTTTTCCACACAAATAAAGTCAGATCTAATCAACTGGAAAAATATCAAGTGTTCATAGGTAGGCCAAGCTAAAATAAAAATGAAAATACTACCTAAATTAATCTACTTATTCAGTGCCATACCAATCAAACTCCCAAGAAATTATTTTACAGATCTAGAAAAAATAACAACAAAGTTCATCTGAAAGAAAAAAAGTTCAAGAATTTCAAGGGAATGAAAAATGCACATGAAGGTAGCCTACCTGCACCAGAACTAAAACTACATTATAAAACAGCAACCATCACAACCATTTCATACTGGCTAAAAAATAGAGTGGTTGATCAGTGGAATAGGTTAGGTTCACAGGACAAAACAGTCAATGACTACAGTAACTTAGTGTTTGACAAACCCAAAGACCCCAGCTTTTAGGACAAGAATTCATTATTTGACAAAACTGCTAGAAAAATTGGAAATTAGTATGGCAGAATCTAGGCACTGACCCATACCTAACACTCTATACCAAGATAATGTCAAAATGGGTTCATGATTTAGACATAAAGAGTGATATTACAAGCAAATTAAAAGAACAAAGGATAGTCTATCTCTCAGATATGTAGAGAATGAAGGAATTTGTGGTCACAGAAGAAGTGGAGTATTATGGAATGCAAAATGGATAATTTTGATAATATATTAATTTTTAAAGTACAAACACAGCCAATGCAAACAAGATTAGAAGGGAAGCAATAAAATGGGGGGAGGGAGGGAATTTACATTCAAGGATTTTGATAAAGGCCTCATTTCTAAAATATATACAGAATTGACTCAAATTTATAAGAATTCAAGCTGTTTGACAATTGATAAATGGTCAAAGGATATGAACAATTTTCACATGAAGAAATTGAAACCATTTCTAGTCATATGAAAAGATGCTTCAAGTCATTATTAATCAGAGAAATACAAATTAAGACAACTCTGAGATACCACTACACAACTCTCAGACTGGCTAAAATGACAGGAAAAAATAATGATGAATGTTGGAGGGGATGTGGAAAAATTGGGAGATTAATCCATTGTTGGTGAAATTGTGAATGGATCCATCCATTCTGGAGAGGAATTTGGAACTATGCTCAAAAACTTATCAAACTGTGCCTACCCTTTGATCCAGCAGTGTTTCTACTGGGTTTATATGCCAAAAAGATCTTTAAAGGAGGAAAAGGGACCCATATGTGCAAAAATGTTTGTAACAGCCCTTTTTGCAGTGGCAAGAAACTGGAAACTGAGTGGATGCCCATCAACTGGAGAGTGGCTGAATAAATTATATATGAATGATATGGGATATTATTATTCTATAAGAAATGATCAGCAGGATGATTTTAGAGAGGCCTTGAGAGATTTATAGGAACTGATGCTAAGAGCAAAACCAGGAGATCATTATACACAGGAACAAGAATAATAATTATATGAATATCAATTCTGGTGGACGTGACTCTTTCCTAAAATGAGATGACTGAAGCTAGTTCCAAAGATCTATACCCTAAGAGAGGACTGGGAACTAAGTGACCACAGCAAAGCATTTTCACTCTTTTTGTTATTGTTTGCTTACATTTTGTTTTTTTTCTTATTTTCCCTTTTTGGTCTGATTTTTCTTGTGTAGTAAGATAATTATATGAATATGTATACATATATTAGATTTAACATATATTTTAACATGTTTAACATATATTGGATTACTTGCCATCTAGGGGAGGGGAAAGAGAGGAGGGGAAAATTTAGAACACAAGGTTTTGTAAGAGTCAATGTTGAAAAATTATCTATGCATGTGTTCTGAAAATAAAAAGCTTTAATTAAAAAAAAAACAACAACAAAAAAACAAAAACAAACGTGCACAGCCAGCAGTGTTTCTACTGGGCTTATATCCCAAAGAGATCATAAAAGAGGGAAAGGGACCTACATGTGCAAAAATGTTTGTGGCAGCCTTTTTTGCAATGGCAAGAAAACTGGAAACTGAATGGGTGTCCATCCATTGTAGAATGGCTGAATAAGTTATAGTATATGAACGGTACGAATATTATTGTTCTATAAGAAATGATTACAGTGAAGCTGAAGAGACTTTAAGTGAAATGAGCAAAACCAGGAGATCATTATAAACAGCAACAAGATTATACAAATATCAATTCTGAGATGACTGGGGCCATTTCCAATGATCTTGTGATGAAGAGCCATCTACACCCAGAGAGAGGTCTATGGGAACTAAGTGTGGATCACAATATAGCATTTTCACTTTTTGTTGTTGTTTACTTGCATTTTGTTTTCTTTCTCATATTTTCCCCTTTTGATCCTATTTTTCTTGTGCAGCAAGATAATTGTATATGTATACATATATTGGATTTAACTTTTTTTTTAAACATGTTTAATATATATTGGATTACTTGCCATCTAAGGGAGAAAATGGGGTTGAAGGGGGGGAAAATTTGGAACACAAAGTTTTGCAAGAGTCAATGTTGAAAAATTATCCATGCATATGTTTTGAAAATAAAAAACTTTAATTAAAAAAAAAAGATTTAACTCTCTTAAGCCACTGGGATGGCTTCATTATCGGAAGTTCAAAAGCAGAAAGGAAACAAGGGGCCAGAGCCCTTCCCTAAGGTTTCTGGCTTCCGATTAATAGCAAAAGACAGTAAGCTAGATGTTTAACTATATAAAAAATGCATCCTCAATGAATATCCTTTTCCTGCTCTTTATGTCCTTCCCCTGCTTTTTCTACATAAAACTATTGTTAACTGTTTAGATCTCAGACATGGGCCACCAGATTTCCCAGTTGGTTCTTGCCTATTACAATGGAATTAATCCTTTAAGGTTACAGGGTGAGTTCCCTTCCAGTTCTGAGATTCTATTCTTCTCTGAATCCCAAGAAGAAAATGAGATAACAAGGTTAAAAGAAAAATGTTTCCAACCTGTTCCCAACAGCAAAGAAACATGAGGGTAAATTTTTGTGCCAAAGCGATGTGTGTTCCAAGAATGTTTCAAATATATCCTCAATAAAACAGCTGTCTTGAAAGAATGTCCAGAAAGCAGAGAAATGGTATCATCAGAGGAAGAAAAGGAGAAAGACTGAATCCTAAGGTGAAATTTCCTAAGATAAATTCCAGCCCCCCCCCCAAAAAAAAAAACCCTGAATAGAGAGTATCATCTCCTGTCAACCCATGGGGGCGGGGAAGAGATGGAGAGTTAGACCAACCTAAAAGTCCAGCCTATATCAAAGCATATATAAGAACCCTGAGAGCTAGAAGCCTTTCTGAAACAGTATAATGATCCCATTTCCTGGATGTCATCCAAACCAACTGCCCAAGACTGCTCTTATCTTGACTTTTTGCACTCATTCATCTCAGCCTACAAGTCACCCATGCCAGCCCCACCTAAAAAGAGTCACCAATGCATGGGGAAACAATTGAATAAGAGATAAAAAGAAACTTTAGAACAAAAAGACAGTTTAGCAGTTCAGACAACAGGAAATGCCTAGGAAGGTCTCTTATACAGAGAGGAAAGATAATGAACAAACACAGTCTAGATGCTGCTCTTTAATAAATAAATCTCATTTCAGTCCTTTATGCTTCCTAAGATTCACCATCCATCCAAGATGGCAGATTATAGGCAGCCACCCATTTGAACCAAAAGTCTTCTCCAATAAACCTTACATCACTACAAGTCAAACTTTGGAGCAGCAGAGCCAACAAAAGGTAATTGAGTTAAGACTGAGGTCTAAGAAAACTTAAGAGGTCACAAGAAAAGATTGTGACATCAGGGTAGAAACCTATAAAAGAGTCTACACATAGCAGTGGCAACATGTTCTATAGCAGTGTGAGGATTGTGGGAACTGAATGTGGTTCACAATATAACATTTTCACTCCTTTTGTTGCTGCTTGCTTGCATTATATTTTGCTTCTTTTTTTTTTTTACTGGTTTCATTTGATTTTCTTGAAACAAGGGCAGATTGGAAGACAGGATAGTTAGGAGCAAAAAACTTTTGAGGAGGGACAGGGTAAAAGGAAAGAACAAACAAAATAAAGGGGAGACGGAAATAGGATGGAGAAAAATAGTTAGCAAAAATGACTTTGAAAAAAATTTTGGAATGAGAATTCTGAAATGGCAGAGTAGGTCAGAAAATTCCAAGTTCTCCAGCTCTCTTCCACAAACAAGACAAAATAGTTATGTAGAGCTGGTAAAAAGTTAGGGTAGTACAGTGGTCCTCCTAGGTCAACCAAAGTGTGCTGTGTTAGAACAAAAAGAGAAAGTAAAAATAGTAAAAATCTACCAATCATCACCTAAAAGTAAACCTATGAGGAAATGCTAAAGGAACATTATAACTAAATTCCAAAACTGTTTTAAGTCAAGAGAAAATATTACAAGCAACAAGAAAAAAACAATTCAAATATGATGGAGGCACAATTGAAATCACATAAGACCTAGCAGAAGCTATATTAAATGACTGCAGGTCTTAAGATACTATACGTCAAAAAGAAAAAAATAGACATTCAATGAATTACCAAACTTTCAGGATTTTGCTGCAAAAAGACCTGAAGTAAATAGAAAACTTGACATATAATATCTCAGAGAAATATAGGGCAAGCATTAAAGGCTCAAAAAGGACAATTTTAAGCTTTATATATGGAAGTATAAACCATATGTCTTAAGACATATTCCATTAGTGATTTGGCAGTTCAAAAGAAAGATTGGGGTAGAGCCAAGTAGGATATGATTCCATGAAATCATGTAGGAAAAGGTAAAAAGAATAATTATCTTATACAAATAAGGTACAAAATGTATAAACTATTATCAGATAGCTTGTTGTCTTGGGGAAGAGGGAAAAAAGAGAGAAGAGGAAAAAATATGGAACATATCTTACAAAAACAATAATGTAGAGGAATATATATATATATATATACACACATACATACACACACACACATACATACACACACATATATGAAAGGATATGAAAGTTTTAAATTCAGATAGAAATAAGGACAAGAAGAAAGGGTGGGAGGAAAACATTAAAGAGGGATCTTTAAAGAGGAAAGGATAAGTAATAGGAGGACAAGGTAAGGGGTAGAAATAAAGCTAAGGAGATAAGGATAGGAAAAATACAAATATAAAATAAAAATCAGGAGTAGAATTTATGCTGTAAAAAAAAGCAGTGGTAATAACATCTATCAAATAAAATCAAACTAAAATAGATTTAATCAAAAGAAAAATAGGAAAACCACACTAAATGTCAGTCATACTAATTATTATTATTCTAAACTATTTAAAATAACTAGAGAGTATAAAGTTGGAATATTGCTGTGGTGTATGAAATGATAACTTGGAAGTTAGAAAATATGGAAAGACTTGGACTTATGAAGCAAGATGCTATCCACCTTCACAGAAACAAGACAACCACAGTACAATTTTACATAGATGCATATGAATGTATACAATGTGTACATCTGTATGGTTATAAATACATGCATGCATGTATGTATATATGCTTGTGTGTATAAAATATATAAATATATTCATATTTAATTGTAGATTTCTTAGGGGAGGAGAAAAGAAGAGGAAAAAGAATAAAGTTAAAAGTGCACCATAAAGAACAAAAGAAAATCTACAAGAAAAAAGATGGACAACTCTAAACAATGTACAGTATATAGTATATAGATTTTCTTAAAATGGAAATTTATTGCTTTACATTTTGAATCCTCCCATGTTCTGCTGTACACATGGCAAATTTTTTTTTCTATTTTGTACTTAAGTTTAAATAATTTTTTTTCCCCCAAAAAACCAGCACAAGAAAAAAAAGGAAAAATTTTGAAGGAAATTTCTGACAAAAGCTTCATTTCCCAAACATATGGAGAACTGAGTCAAGTTTATAAATATAATAATCATTCCCCAACTGATAAATGATCAAAGGTCATATCCTTTCGTATACACTTTTCAGATGAAATAATCAAAACTATCAATAGCCTTATGAAAAAATGTTCTAACTCATTACTGATTAGATAAATGCAAATTAAAACAATTCCAAATTCCAAATTCATATCTATTAGATTAGCAAAGAGGACAGAAAAGGAAAATGACAAACAGTGGAGGGGATATGGGAAAAATACGACATTAATGCACTGCTGCTGGAGTTGTGAACTGATTCAATTATTTTATAGAGCAGGGCTTCTTAAACTTTTTCTATTCACAACTCCTTTTCACCAGAAAAATTTTTATATGATCCTGGATTTCTAGATGTATAAAATAGATATATAAAATCAAATATTTACTGATAATAAATCATAATTTCACGACACCCACATTCAGTCATGAGACCCTATTTGAAACTGTGAACCAAAATAAGGAGCTGGTCTCTAGAGCAATTTGCAACTATGCCCAATGGACTATAAAACCTTTGACCTAACAATACCACTATTAGATCTGTATCCTAAAAGAGATAAAAACAAAATGAACAATACATACAAAATATTCATAGCAGCTCTTTTCTGGGGGCAAAGAATTGAAAATTGAGGGGATGCCCATCAATTGGAGAATGGCTAAATAAATTGTGATATGTGATTATGATGGAATACTATTGTGCTATAAGAAATGATGTGCAGAATAATCTCAGAAAAACTTGGAAAGACTTCCATAAGTTGATGCAACCTGAAAAGTACTGTGGACAAAGTAATAGCAATAATGTAAAATGATGAGAGTTGTGAAACTTATTTTTAGCACACAATGATCTAAGACAACGCTAATGAAAAATGGACATCCTCAGAGAAAGAACTGATGGTATCTTTTAAAAAAATGTATGCTTCAGTCTGTGTTCAAGTTTCATTTTTTTTTTTTTTGAGGTTTTTTTAAATCAGTTTTTGTTCATCTATACTTTCTTTTATAACATTATTTTGGAAATGTTTTCCATCACTACATATATATTGAATTGCTCACCCTCTCAATGAAAGGATGTGAGGAAAGAAAAAAGGAGAGAATTTGGAATTCAAAGTTTTTAAAATGGATGTCAAAAACTTTTTTGATGTAACTGGGAAAAATAAAATAAAAAGAAAGTAAGAAAGAAAAAATGAGCAAAAAAAAAAACCCACACACACCCACACACACAAAGAATTTGAAAGCTATTATGGTCATAGAAAAGATCAAGACAAACTAAGAAAAACAATGTGAAAACAACTACCAAAAAAAAAAGATTAAAATAAAAATGTTAACTGAACTCAAATCTAAAAAGCATTCCTAACAGAGTTAAAGGAAGAGATATGGTGGTAAAGGAAAAATTGGGGCAGAGGAGAAGGGGAAGGAAATGAGTAATGCAAGACAATTATGAAAAGAAAATTATTAGCTTCATAAAACAGACACAAAAAATACTGAAGAAAATAATACCTTAAAAAACAGAAATGGCCAAATGGCAAAAGGGGCACAAAAATCTATCAAAGAGAACAATTCCTTAAAAAGTAGAACTGATCACATGGAAAGAGAGGTACAAAAGGATCAGTGAAGAAAATAACTTAAAAATTAAAATTCAGTGAGTAGAAGTTAATGACAACTTGATACAGCAAGAAACAATAAAACAGTCAAAAGAATTTAAAAAATAGAAGAAAATGTGAAATATATCATCAGAAAAACAAATGACATGGAAAACAGATCAAGGAAGAATCATTTAAGAATTATTGAATTGATGTATAACCAGAAAAAAAAATTATTATTGAACTAGAAGCAATAACCAAAAAAAGAGCCTAGATAATCATCTTTCAAGAAATTATCCTAGAAAACTGCACGGATCCTTATATCCACAGATAAAAGAGAAAATAAACTCCATCAATCACCTATTGAAAGAAACATCAAAATGAAAACTCCCAGGAATATTACAGCCAAATTCCAGTTCCCAGGTCGAAGAAAAATACTTCAAAAAGAAATAATTCAAATATCATCAGAATCACATGTTAAAGGATCGGAGGCTTAGAATATGATATTCTTGCACAGGCAAAGAAGTTAAGATCAACACCCAAGTATCAATTATTTAGCAAAATTGAATGTAATTCTTCAGGAAGAAAAATTGGGCATTTAATGAAATAAAGAATTTTCAAGGATTCCTGATGAAAAGACCAGAGCTAAATAGAAAATTTGACATTCAAGAACAAGATTCAAGGGAAATATAAAAAGGCCAACATGAAGGAATAATCATAAGAGAATGATGTTAAACTGTAATGGGAAGATAATACATGTAAATCCTATTAGGGCTATTAAAAGTGAAGGATATGAGGTGAGATCTTTCAAAACAGTTGTGAAAATCGAGTAAGGCTTCATCTATTAAATATCAAAGTTTGAGTAGGCCTGAAGGACTTTAAGCATTAAGTCAAGGGCATACTTAAGCCCCCTTCCTGCTATCCTCCTGAGGGCATACTTAAGTCCCCTTCTTGTTATCCTCCCTATTTCAGTCAAATATAGGCAAACTATGTTCTTATTGGTCAAGTTCAATTTCTTGGGTAGTTCCCAAGTTTAGAATGCGAGATCCTCAGCCAATAAGGATGAGGGTCAGTGGTGGGAGGGGGTATTTGCGTTAAGGATAAAAGTGTTGACCCTGCTCCCTAGGGTGCCTCCTCCCTTCAATTGTCTGCTCTATGGGTGGGACGCCCGATTCTCGGGAGAATGTATAATAAATTTTTTAGACATCAATGAAATTGTTTTCTGATATCTGTAAATTACTCAAAGTGGCTACAAGCTAGAAGTGTACATTGGGCCTAGGTAAAGAAAATCCCAGGTTCCCAAGTACTAGGTTATGACAAAAGGAAAAGTATGCAGGGCATTTCTTAGGGATCAAGAGAGAAAAATTAACAGGAGTTAGTCAATGCTAACTAGTAACTCCTGTGCCCAAATATTTCCCACCTCAACCCTAACACTCAAGAATATGGACTCACCGAGCAGATCCAGACATCATCAACTTGGTGTACACAGCAGAGAAACCTTTCTGGTAGGTTGAAGTATTCAAGTAGCCAAGAGAAGGCCAGCAAAAGCTCACAACTACCTTGAGAGCCAACTTCGGGAAGGTGGTAAAAATGGTGTCTCCCATAGCCATGGCAGCGCAACATCCATTTTACAAAATGGATCTGGCCCTCTGAAAGGGGTAAATGAGAATATAAATTCAAGCCAAGGCAATCAGGGACACACTCTCCAGCATATTCCCTCCTTCCCTTACTAGTATCTTAAAGCCCCTGAGAGAACAGTCTCCTCATCATCCTATTCTTGTATCTCTATTTCAGTACTTCTAACTAGCTCAACCTTCCCTTGTCTAAATCTAACCCATCTCTTTTACAGTTTTTGTGATCTATCAAGTGATAATCTTCTTCTCTGAAATCCTACAGTTTTTAGAATTTTAAATCCTCTTCTGGGATTTTGCACTTAATTCTTTATCTTTTTAATATAAAAGGCATCCTTTTACCTTCAAACCATGAGCTTCCAGATGTTAAGAGTCTGAATCAGCTTATTTCTTTTCAGAATCATATAAGATGATGATTCGGGAATTATCAAACTGCAAGGAGCTTCAAAAATCATCTGGGGCAGCTATGACACAGCTGATAAAAGTTCTGGGTCCAGAGTCAGGAAGACATGAGTTAAATCTGACCTCGGACACTTACTAGCTGTATAAACCTAGGTATGTTACTTGACTTGTCTCTCCATTTCCTCAACTGTAAAATGGAGATCATAATAGCACTTACCTTTCAGGATTGCTAGGAGGATAAATGAGATAAGACTTGCAAAGTATTTTGCATAGTGCCTGACACATAGTAGGCATTTAATACTTATTTCCTTCCTCCACCCTGGACCAGACCAAGAATTTTCTCCAAAAAATGTCATCTAGTCTTTGTCCGAAGACAAAAAAAAAGAATCCATTATTCATCCAGAAAGCCCATATTATATTGAGATCTCAAATTTCTAAGTTATCAACCTCAATTTTTCTTCTTCATCCTTTTCTCCTACTTTTGTACTCTGCAAGAGAAAAGGATTCATTCCTTTCATCTCATAGTCCTTTAAATATCTGAAAACATCTATCATTTTCCTCTTGTTTTTTTTACAGGATAAACATCCCAATTCTTTCAACTAGTCTTCACTACCCTAGTAAGTCTCTTCACCAATTCACCATTACTTTCCTCATACCGATATAATGTGAAACCCTAAAATTTTTGGGTTTGGAGTTTTCCTCAGGAAACTCCCAATACCCAATTTGTCTGATTCTGAATAGATTACTTCTCAGTTCGTGGTTGAAGGGTCAGTGATAATCAAATTTCGAAGACCACCATTAATTCATCTGGAGATTACTCCTTATTCCTACCCTTCTGCCAATAATAGACTCCCTTAGTCCTTGAGTCATAAAATTAGCATATCTAGGTTAGAAGCTGGATAAAATGACTCTCCTTGGTTCTGTTTCTTTACTGGATTGCCTTAGAATTAAGTCCAATAAAAGCCTGCAAATTCTTTTGAGACACCTCGTGACACTGGTCTGGAACTTTTGGGGTCCCTCTTTTCCTAACTCAACAATACTGACCACAACATTGCACCTATGATCTAAAGCAGAACAAAACTATCACCTCTCTCTTACTGGACCCTACACCTAACTTAATATAAACTGAAATCCATTAGCAATTTTTGGCTGCCACTATTTGTCAACTCTACCTCTGCATAGCCACTATGTTCTTAGGAACTGCCATTTCTTTCATTCTGGACTGCTTCAGTTAAATTTTCTCTACCAACTTGTATTTACAGAAACATGACTTCCCTCCCCACCCCCAATCTGCCAGTGGCTCTAGCATAGGCTTTATCTGTTCCCAAAACTCTGTTATACTGGGGGAATCAGAATAATACTTATTCTCCTACTTGAATTCTAGTTTTTCCTTGTCAATGCCAATCTTTTCCTTCTCACCCAATACAACTCATAGTGGCTATAGTCTACCAGCTCCCAAGTCATTCTTCCTTCCTTTCGCAGGATCAAGTACCAAGCTTCATGTCTTCCTCATCTCCCCAATATCTGCCCCTTAACATTTATCTATATCCTTTCAAATATTCTATCTTCCCAGTTTCTCAATCTTCTCAAATCCCACTTTTCTTCCATTATAACTCAACTATGCACAGGAATTGGTCACACTCTGAATCTCATCATTATCTAAGAGTTTCAATAATCAAAAATTATTTCTTTTATTTTATCTTGAACACCTATCTTCCTATCTTTCCCTATGCCTTATCCCTCTCCTAAACCTATTCTTTGTTTACATCATGGCTTCCAATGCCTCCTCTCCTCAATATTTTCTTGGGCTTCTGCCCAGTAGGACAGATTCCTAATCTTGTCTCTATATTTAATCAAGTTCACCTCCTCACTATCCTAATTTTGAATTACTATTCATTCATTCCTTGCCAAGTTCCAACACTGGAATTCTTTTATTCCTTAGTTTGTTGTGCCAAAGTTCCCTTTTATTGTCGTGATCCAGTTTCTCCAATTGTCCTATTTAGTTATTCTGCCTCAGGTTATAACTTTTCCCTCTTAATGTTTGATGAGATAATGGTCTACCTCAGTGGCTCTGCCCCAAAACCCCAGGCTATAATCATTCCCTCTTACATGGTTGATGAGATAAAGGTTTTACATCTTTAGATTATAGACATTCCTTATTAATGTTTGACAGGATAAAGGTTTATATATTTTAGATGTCATTAAAATATCAGTAACCTCCCTCCATTGTGTCATGCTAGGGACCTCCCCCCCATTAGGTTATCCCCACCCAGGTACCTCCCCCATTATGTCATTGTCCTTGTTATCCTATAAAAAGCTTGTCCTCTGATACTTGACTGCTGGACTCTTTGAGATGATAGTCTCCTCCATCCCTGGGACCAAACATGGATCTATTGGTCCCAGTATCTCTCTCCATTTAATAAACTATTGAATTGGTCTCTAATCTCTGTCTTGCTCAGTTTCTCCAGCATTACAAATTTCCTATTTTTTACCACAGAAACTATCCTCAACCTTCTCTTTTCATCTCAGACCTCCCACTCCTTCCCATTTCTCCACCCTCTCAACTAAATTCTTAATTTACTTTCCTGGAACAACTAAGTCAACTAAGTCAACAACTAAGTCTCTTTTTCTCTTATTCTTTACATCTCATTCTCTCTTTTCCTCTAGTCAGATAAGGTGCTGTACCTTCTTGTCAAGGTCAGCTCTTCTACATGACCCCATCGCATCCCTGGGGGATCTTCACCAGCAGACTGATTCCTCAATCATTCCTACTCTCTTATCTTCATCTTCTCTACTGACTCCTTCAATTGCCTTCAAATATGCTCTAGTCTCCACATCCTTTACTAGAATAGGCCCCTTAAGCTTATTACTTTATATATTTCTGCATTGTCACTCCAGCAGAAAAAGCTATCTGCCCTCCTTTGCTTTCATTTCCTCTTAATCCTCAAACCTACTTTTCTCGATTTTGATCTCATCACTAAACTGAAACTATACTACATATATCCACTAATTAGAACATAATAATGCTTGATGATGATAATAATGATCTTCAAAGTTATCAGTTACAATTTCTGAACTGTGAAATTCTTTTTCAGACTTTATCCTTCTTGAACTTCTGGATCTATTCAACACTGTTGACTATTCTCTGCTCCTGGATGTTGTCTCTGTGTTTCCATAACACAACTATCCTGTTAGATATGTCCACAATGGGAAAACTGGGACATCGATACATTGTTGGTGGAGCTGTGAACGAATCCAACCATTTTGGAGAGCAATCTGGAATTATGCCCAAAAAGTTATCAAACTGTGCATACCCTTTGACCCAGCAGTTTTTCTACTGGGCTTATATCCCAAGGAGATACTAAAGAAGGGAAAGGGACCTGTATGTGCCAAAATGTTTGTGGCAGCCCTGTTTGTAGTGTATAGAAACTGGAAAATGAATGGATGCCCATCAATTGGAGAATGGTTGGGTAAGTTGTGGTATATGAATGTTATGGAATATTATTGTTCTGTAAGAAATGACCAGCAGGATGAATACAGAGAGGCTTGGCAAGACTTACATGAACTGATGCTAAGTGAAATGAGCAGAACCAGGAGATCATTATATACATCAACAACAATACTGTATGAAGATGTAATCTGATGGAAGTGGATTTCTTTGACAAAGAAACCTAATTCAGCTTCAATTGATAAATGATGTACAGAAGCAGCTACACCCAAAGAAAGAACGCTGGGAAATGAATGTAAACTGTTTGCATTCTTGTTTTTCTTCCCGGGTTATTTTTACCTTCTGAATCCAATTCTCCCTGTGCAACAAGAAAACTGTTTAGTTCTGCACACATACATTGTATCTAGGATATACTACGACATATTCAACATATATAGGACTGCCTGCCATTTAGGGGAGGGGATAGAGGGAGGGAGGGAAAAATCGGAACAGGAGTGAATGCAAGGGATAATGTTGTAAAAAATTATCCTGGCATGGATTCTGTCAATAAAAATTTATAAAAAAAAAAAAAAAAAAAAGATATATCCACAATGTTTGACACTGTGACTACTCTCATCACTAAACTTTTATAACACTACTCTCGCCTAGTTCTCCTAATTGCTTAACTGACCCTTCTCAGTTTTCCTACCTAACTGATCCTTCTAGGTTCCTTTTCTGAATATAGTAATAACTGATATTAACATAACACTTACTGTGTCAGGCACTGTGTTAAATGCTTTACAATTATTGTCTCATTTGATCTACGCAATAATTCCTTGAAGTAGGTGCTATTACAATTCCTATTTTTCTGATAAGGAATTTGAGGCAAAACAAGTGACTTACTTGCTTTGAACTCAGATCTTCCAGACTCCAGCCCCAAGGTTCTATGAACTCTATCTATGCAATTTCCAAAGTTCTAAACCAGTGATTCCCCCCTACTCATTTAAGCCTGGTGGCTTCTATGTGCCTTTGCAAACAAAAATAAACACTCTGGCTTCTTTCAGAGAATTTCTTCTCCCAAGATACAGGAGCAAAATCTCCCTTCAGATTCTAGTACCAGAGCTCCCTATTATCTTGCACTTCACTACCTTACATTGATTCTGCATTTATTCTTATGCTATCTCTCTTGATAAAATGTAAACTCTTGAGAGTATCTGTATAATAATAAAATACCCGAGCTGCATTCCGTGATATGTGAACACACATACCCATCTTGTGCTCCTGAAACTGATTTTATCTCAAACATAAGACGTTTTAAACATTCTTCTTTGTTTATCTACGGAAGTCCTGAAGTATACGAGGAAGGCGCTTGCAAAGGGAGGAGCGAACGGCTTAGACGCTCAGTCCCAGCGGATTTCACGGTGACTAGGAAAGGAGCACCGATGGCAGAGGGCAGTGCCTTTGCTTCTCTAGCTCCACAAACTACGGATTAGGGGAAACTAACGGGGAAAAGTGGTGGGGTTGTTACTGACCGAGGGCATCAGGCGGCTCCCTGCGAGACCCCACACCCTTCTGATGGATGAGCCAAAGGAGGGAGAAAAGCAGAGACCAAAGCTCGGCCACCTAGAAAAAGAAACTCCAGTCAGCGGAGCGCGGTGAGGCTGCGCCGCCCGGCCCAACTCCCCCCACCCCAACTCGGGTAAATTCTTCCCTCAGCCACCGCCTCCTCTCACCGCCTCGGGGAGGTCGAACTTGGCCCTGCGGAAGGTCTCGGGGCTAGGTTTCCCAGGCAGCGCCCGACTCAGCGCCGCGATAGCTTTGGGAAGGGCCCGCGGTCCCCAGTCTCCCCGTCGGCACCCACTTAGTCTCCCCATCTTCAGAGCTCCCAGGCTCCCGCCGTTTCTTCCGCAACCGCCGCACCCAATCAGATCTTCCTTCTTTCTTTCCCCCAATCAGTGGAGCTGGGTTAGACAGCTTATCCCCGCCCCTGACGCCGCGGACCAATCACAAACCCTCGAGAGGCCGGGTAACTAGTTAGAACTTGGAGAAAGATCTCGTCAGCAAGCCGCTGGAAAAGTCTCGGCTGTACAGTTCCAAAGCTTTTAAAGCTCTTTTCAAACCATTTTCTCCTCATGCTCCCTTGTATTATTTTCTTGTGACACTAGGCGGGCGCGGTGGGTAAAGTGTCAGGCCCGGAAACAGGAAGACCCGAGTTCAAATTTGACCTCAGACACTTAGCGCTATATGGCCCTGAGAAAATCGTCTAAAAAATGTGTTTCAGTTTCCTCATCTATAAAATGGGGGTAATAATATCACCTATATCTCAAGAGTTGCGATAAAATGTAAACTGACCTGTAAATAAGAGTCATTGTAAAGCGCTTAGCAGAGTCGTTAGCACTATGTGTGTCCCCTCAAATAACTCATCATCAAGGAGTGGAGGTTGGTTAGAAGCAAACATATACATATGAAATGATTCCCAGAGATACAGGCGTGTGGGACGCGGAAAGACCCCTACCCAAAAATGACTACTCAGAGTTCCCTCTAAGTAGAAAGCGGAAAAAGTTGTTTATTACAGCAACTCATGAATGGTGGGGCAGTGCCACTTCGAAATAAAGAGACTCACAGCAGGAGGCCCAAGACTCAGCAGGGACATGCCATTTTTGTAGGATTTTGTTACAAGAGATTACACCACAAATTAGAAAGCGTTAAGAAGCGTGGGGCCTCCTAATTGGATGTGGTTGCCAAAAAAAAAAAAAAAAAAAAATTTGGGAATGTGTGGTGTTCTTTTTCCAAAACACAGCCAGGTGATAAGAGTTCAGATCTTTTATTGTGTCCTTCAGTATAGCCGGGTTAGCTCAGAGGCCTATATCTCTCTGCTTGGTTCTAAGAGATCTTGTAGCTTTGTCCTTTATCGCCTCCAGCTCAACTCCGACTGTGGCTTCTCAATCTCTAACTGAGGCAAGTAGGCTTCTGTATCTCCCAGAGTGCTCTCTCCGACCCCAGTCAATGTTCCCCAGAAAACTCTCTCAAGAAAACTCTCCCAAGCTCTAAGAGCTTCCTCTATATATATGATCTCCCAAAGGTTAACTCCGCCTTCTGGAGAGAGAGGGATTCTGGGTTATCTCCCAGAGTGCTCTCTGGCCCGAAGGGAGGTGTGAATTCGGATATCTCTTTCTATAGAACTCCATTGAGTATTTAGATACTTATGAGCTCTCTAAAGGTGTGAACACAAGCATTGTTGTACTTAGTACCTTGTTACAAGTTCTGACCCAAAATATCTCCTTCTAAGATCAAATCAATCATATTGAACCATGCCAAATTAGATAATTATTGTCTCTATCAACTCTAATGGATTAACAGTTTGTAAAGATTCCAACAGGAATGGAATGTTTCAGTTTCCCTGAAATTACCTGCTTTTTAGGAAACCACAAATCAGCAGATAACTAAGCTGACAGTGTTTAAACTAATAGGTTAAACAATATCAAACATTGATAAATACCACCAGTTTAGGTTAAGGTAAATTTGTCTGTAACTGGATTAGATTTAAGTAAAAGAGGCTTACACATAGGCTTACACATGACTTTACACAGAAATAATGAAAATAAAATAAAGAAAAAACACTCACACATCCCTGTAAATTCTTCATCTCATCTTTCCATTCCACACAGGCAAAATCCCTGGAGAGATTTTCTTTTGTTTTTCCACAACAGAAATTTTTAAATTATTAATATTAATTTATTTTAAACTTTTTTTTCAGTTCTGAATTCTCATCCTCCTCCAGAATATCCTGCACCCATTGAGAAGGCAAATAATATAATAACTATTATATATGTTAAGTGGAACAAGCAAATTGTCAAAGTTTTCCCAGACATGATCTGATGTAGATATTGCACAAAATGGAGGACATGTTCCAAAATTAGCCAGGCTAAGTGAGCCTAGGCAGACATCCTAAGTTTCATATTCCTGTAATCATGTGATCTAAGGAAATCAGGCAATATCCCCCCCTTCCCTCCCTTGTTCTGCTAACAGCCACCTTAACATTAGAACTCTATCTCCTCCTCCTCCTCCTTTGGGAGCCACAGCAAATGCCCTTCCAACTCAAGCCCTGAGGGTGCAGAAGGATCTAATAAGAATCTGCAAGATTCCCCTCACAGCTCCCTAAAAGAGAATTGAGACAGCTCCTTAAAGACCAGGAAAATTTATCTCTAGAACCAAAGAAATCTAGCATGTATCCTCTGAGAGAGGTGCCACTAGCGCAAAGGGAATTATGGTTTGTAAACACTCCCTTGAGTGCCACAGAAGTCAGAAATTTTAAAAAGGGAACGAAAAGGATTCTAGTAGTCTCTCCAAAAAACTAGAGCAGTTCCTTGGCCTTAACATCTATACTTGGCATAAGTTGATATCTATCCTTTCTCAAAGAAAGAAGTGTGTGAATGCAGACATCCACTGGCGGCTGGGGTGGGCCACAGCACAACAAAAATACCCAACTCGACACTAAATGGGACCACAACAATGAGATCCATAGAATACACATGCAGAACCTGAGAGAATTAATTACTGGGATTAAGAATGCATCTCCGAAACCATAGAATATAAAAAAAAGGCCTCCGAAGTTACCCAGAAAAAGGAGGAGTCACCAATTGAGTTTCTAAACAAACTAAAAGAAAATGTTAATAAACACTGAGGATTAAATATAAGTGAGCCAGACATTGAGTCCAGGGTAAAAATAAACTTTGTAACTAATGCCTGGTCAGATATCCATAAAAAAAAAGTTCAGAAGCGGGGAGGATAAATGGATATGCTGTGATAAACAGTGATAGCCTCTCCTTGACTGAAGGTGGTAGACTGCCCAATTCATGATAGGCTCAAACTTGTGAAGTGTATGCACTAAAGCAGGCCTTAAAACTATTAAATGGAAAGGATAGCAATATCTATACTGACTTTAAATATGCTTGGGGCATGCCCCCAATTTGGGAGGAAAGCGGAATGAGAAATAGCAAGAGGTGAGACCTGGCCTTAGGTGCTAAAAGACATGAAGGTACCAGAAAATATATCAATAATCCATGTGAATGGGCATCAGGCTGGCCAATCCTTTGAAGCAAATGGCAACTGCCTTGCCGATGGGAAAGCAAAGAGAATGGGAGTTATAGAATCTGAACAGCCTGATTATTTGTTAGTTCTAATTCCTTCTTTTCCTCTGAGTCTTCCTTCCCCATCTTTTACAATAGAAGAGCAGAAAAAAGAGCTTTATTTTTGGGAGTACAGGAATGGGGCAGCCAATGGTATCTCCCAGACAGCAGAGAGGTACTGAGCAAATTAGGTGTGAGACAGGTCTTTACACATCTGCATCAGGGCACCCACTGAGATTTCCAGAACCTGTGTGATGCCTCTCTTACATAGTATATATCACCCAGTCTTTACACCCTAGCAAGACAGCTGGTGGATGGTTGTCTTGTGTGTTGAAAGACAAATAAGACTACCTTGCAACAAACTCCAGTGGGATGTTACCAGGCCTCTGACCATTTTGGAATATACAGGTGGACTTTACCAAACTGCCCCCAATAGGCCATCTCAAAAATTACTTGGTTATAGTGGGACCATCTGACATCTTGGGTAAAGGCTTTCCCCCTGCCCTGGGCCACTGCCCCCATGGTATAAAAAATTCTGCTAGAACAAATAATCCCATGGTTTGGGATGGTGGAACAAATTGACTCAGACCAAGACACCCATTTTACAAGTAAGATCTTGTAGCTTCTCATGCAGACCTTGGATATTACCTGGGAGTTTCATACTCCTTGGTCTCCCTCATCAGGTAAAATGGAGAAAATGAATAAAGAAATTAAGAGATAACTTGCTAAATTGATGCTAGAGAACCAATCACCCTGGACCAAGGATCTTCCTCTGGTCCTTCTTAGGATATGCACAAAACACCAAAGAGATATGAGGTTATCTCTTTATGAACTTCTTTTTGGTCACCCCTGCCTAGGGAGAGGAGAGAGTTGGTTCCTATTTATGAACAGAAAGACAGTTTTTTTAAGAAATTAAAATAACAAAGTTCATATGGAAAAACAAAAGGTCAAGAATTTCAAGGGAATTAATGAAAAAAAAAATCAAATGAAGGTGGCCTAGCTGTACCAGATTTAAAATTATATTATAAAGCAGCAGTTACCAAAGTCATCTGGTATTGGCTAAGAAATAGACTAGTTGATCAATGGAATAGGTTAGGTTCAAAGGACAAAACAGCCAAAAACTTTAATAATCTAGTGTTTGACAAACCCAAAGACCCCAGTTTTTGTAATAAGAACTCATTATTTGACAAAAATTGCTGGGAAAATTGGAAATTAGTATGGCAGAAACTAGGCATTGACCCACACTTAACACTGTACGCCAAGATAAGGTCAAAATGGGTTCATGACCTAGGCATAAAGAATGAGATTATAAATAAATTGGAAGAGCATAGGATAGTTTACCTCTCAGACCTGTGGAAGAGGAAGCAATTTATGACCAAAGAAGAAAAAAAATTTGTGAAATGGAAAAAATTTCCATAGAACAAAACAACTCATTTAAAAACCCAATTGGATAAATATAAAAAGAATACAAAAAGAAGTAGAAAAAAAGAAAATGAAGAAAATAATTCACTAGCAATCAGAATTGAACAAATGGAAATGAATGACTTGATGAGACATGAAGAATGAATCAAGTAAAACAAAAAAATGAAAAAATAGAAAAAACGTAAAATACCTACTTGGAAAAACAAGTGACCTGGAAAATACATCTAGGAGAGACAATCTAAGGATTATTGGACTCCCTGAAAACAATGATGAAAAAAGAGGCTAGGCAATATTATTCAGGAAATCATCAAAGAGAATTGCCCTGATGTCATAGAATCAGAAGGTAAAATAGCTATTATAAGAATTCACCAAAAACCTCCCAAAAATGACCCCAAAATTAAAACTCCAAGGAATATTGTGACTAAATTTCAGAACTATAGGACAAAGGAAAAAAATATTACAAACAGCCAGGAAAAAAAAATTCAAATACCAAGGAGCCACAATAAAAATCACCCAGGATCTAGCAGCTTCCACTTTAAAGGATCAAAGGGCCTGGAATCTGATATTCTGAAAAGCAAAGGAACTTGGAATGCAGCCAATAATAAACTTCCCTATTAAACTGAATGTTTTCTTCCAGAGAAGAAGATGGGCATTCAATGAAAGAGATGAAGTCCATTTTTTTCTGATGAAAAGACCAGAGCTAAGGAAAAAAATTGACCTCCAAATATAGAACTCAAGAGAAGCATAAAAAAGTTTAAAAAAAAAAAAAACTCTTGAGAATTGTAGTTCTGTTATGGGTACACATAGAGAGTGCATGTATAATTTGATTTTACTGTTATAATATAAAAAAGGAACTAGAGGTGGAAAGAGGATTGCACCAGAAAAAGGGAAAAGTGGAGATAAAATGAGGGAAATTACATTTCACAAAGAGGAAAAGGAAACCTATTACATTTGAGGGAAAGAAGGGAGAAGGTTGAACAGTGTGTGAATTGTACTCTCATCAGATTTGGCTCAAAGAGAAAATATTAGACATATTTGGTTTACAGAGAAACTTCTCTACCTTATTGAAAAGTGAAAGGGAAAAGGCAGAAAGGAAAGGAGTAGGCTAAATAGAAAGGAAACAGAAATAATAAAGGAAAAGTATAAGAAAAGAGGAGGGACTCTAAAGGGGGAGGGCTGCTGAAAGCAAATGGACTCATAAGTTAAACACTGGGGAGGAAGTAAAGGGGAAAAGGAAAGATAAAAGTATAATCTGGAGATAATAAGATGGCAAGAAATACAGAATTAGTAGTTTTAACCATAAATGTGAATGGGTGAACTCTCCCATAAAGTGGAAGCGGATAGCAGACTGGATTAAAAGCCAGAATCATACAATATGTTGTTTTACAAGAAACACATTTAAAGCAGAGTGATACATGCAGAGTAAAGGTAAAAGGCTAAAGCAGAATCTATCATGCTCCAGATGAAATAAAAAAAGCAAGGATAGTCATTCTGATCTCAGATTAAGCAAAAGCAAAAATAGATCTAATTAAAAGAGATAAGGAAGGGCACTATATCTTGCTAAAGGGTACCATAAATAATGATGCAATATCAATACTAAATATCTATGCACCAAGTGGTATAGCACAGAAATTTCTAAAGAAGCAGTTAAGAGACAAAGAAGAAAGAGATAGCAAAACTATAATAGTGGGAGATCTCAACCTTGCTCTCTCAGAACTAGATTAATCAAACCACAAAATAAATAAGAAAGAAGTTAAAGAGGTAATTAAAATACTAGAAAAGTTAGGTATGATAGATCTTTGGAAAAAACTGAATGGAGACAGAAAGGAGTACACTTTCTTCTTGGAAGTTCATGGAACCTATACAAAAATTGACTATATATGAAGACATAAAGATCTCAAAATGAAATACAAAGAGGCAGAAATAGTAAGTGCATTTTTCTCAGATCATGATGCAATAAAAATTACATTCAATAAAAAGCCAAGGGAAAATAGTCCAAAAGGTAATTGACACTAAACAATCTCATACTAAAGAATGAATGGGTGAAAGAGCAAATCATAGACAATTAATAATTTTATCCAAGAGAATGACAATGAGACAGCATACCAAAATTTGTGGGATGTAGCCAAAGCAATAATAAGGGGAAATTTTATATCTCTAGATGCTTACTTACAAAAAATAGAAACAGAGAAGATCAGTGAATCGGGCTTGCAACTAAAAAAGCTAGAAAAAGAGGAAATTAAAAACACCCAATCAAATACCAAACCTGAAATTCTAAAAATAAAAGGAGAGATTAATAAAATTGAAAGTAAAAAATTATTGAATTAATAAATAAAACTGAATTGGTTTTATGAAAAAACCAACAAAATAGATAAACCTTTAGTAAATTTGATTAGAAAAAGGGAAGAAGAAAATCAAATTGTTAGTCTTAAAAATGAAAAGAGAGAACTTTCCACCAAGGAAGAAAAATTAGAGCAATAATTAGGAGTTACTTTGCCCAACTTTATGCCAAATAATTTGATGACATAAGTGAAATGGAGGAATACCTACAAAAATATAGATTGCCCAGAGGAGAAAGTAAATTGCTTAAATACTCCTATATCAGAAAAAGAACTAGAACAAGCTATTAATCAACTCCCTAAGAAAAAATCCCCAGGACCAGATGAATGTATATGTGAATTCTATCAAACATTTAAAGAACAATTAACTCCAATACTATGTAAACTATTTGAAAAAATAGAGAATAAAGGACTCCTACCAAATTCCTTTTATGACACAGATAAGGTACTGATACCTAAACCTTATTGTTAGGACAAAATAGGTAGGACAAAAACAGAGAAAGGAATTTATAGACCAATATCCCTAATGAATATGAATGCAAAAATCTTAAATAAAATATTAGCAAAGAGGTTCCAGAAAATCATCTTCAGGATAATACACCATGACCAAGTAAGATTTATACCAGAAATGCAGGGCTGGTCCATTATTAGGAAAACTATTAGCATAATTGACTATATCAATAACCAAATTAACAAAAACCATAGGATTATCTCAATAGATGCAGAAAAAGTATTTGATAAAATCTAACACCCATTCCTCTTAAAAACACTAGAGAGTATAAGAATAAATGGACTTTTCCTTAAAATAGTCAGTAGCCTCTATTTAAAACCATCAGTAAGTATCATATGTTATGGGGATAAACTGGAACCATTCCCAATAAAATCAGGTATAGCTTCTCCCACTCAGATGCTACAGTTACCAATCATGCCTAATTCCAGGCCTTCAGAAAATCTCTGGCCACTATCTAGTACAGTGGTTCTTTACCAATCTTACTCCAATTAGAAGTCTTCAGAGATCTCTGGCCACTACCTCACTAAGTGGAGGTTCTAATGTTCAGCAGAGCACCAGAGGACAGCTGCATGCAAGGTCAAGATCTTTATTCCATCTGTTCACATCCTGCTCTTTCCTGCACTCTTACTGATCTCTTGCTGACTCCTAGTGAATTCCCTTGAACTCCTAATGAACTCCACCTACTTCCTGGTCCCGACTGCTTATATACAGTCTATGAGGTCACACACACACAGCCAATGCCTCCTGTTGATGTCGCTATCTCAATGCGACCAGAGCTTTCACTTAAGAATGGTCCACACTGTTCACAGACAACCACATCCAGGGATCTCAGGTGTCATGGCCTTTGTACTTCCTGATTGCCCTGTGGGAATTCTCTCTTTGGACCTTTACACTCAGGGGTGAAACAAGGTTGCCCACTATCACCATTACTATTTAATAGTAATGCTAGCTTCAGCAATAAGAGTTGAGAAAGAGATTAAAGGAATTGAGTAGGCAATGAGGAAACCAAATTATCACTCTTTGCAGATGATATGATGGTATACTTAGAGAACCCCAGAGATTCTACTAAAAAGTATTAGAAATAATCCACATCTTTAGCAAAGTTGCAGAATACAAAATAAATACACATAAGTCACCAGCATTCCAACAGTCAGAGTTACAAAGAGAAATTCCATTTAAAGTAACTACTGATAGTATGTAATATTTGGGAATCTATCTCCCAAGGGAAAATCAGGAACTATATGAGCAAAACTACAAAACACTTTCCACACAAATAAAATCAGATCTAACCAATTGGAAAAATATTAAATGCTCTTGGATAGGGCGAGCAAATATAATAAAGATGACAATACTACCTAAACTAATCTATTTATTTAGCACTATACCAATCAGACTCCCAAAAAACTATTTTAATGACCTAGAAAAAATAACAAAGTTCACATGGAAAAACAAAAGATCAAGAATTTCAAGGGAACTAATGAAAAAAAAAAGTCAAATGAAGATGGCTTAACTGTACCAGATCTAAAATTATATCGTAAAGCAGCAGTTACCAAAACTGTTTGGTATTGGATAAGAAATAGACTAGTTGATCAGTGGAATAGATTAGCTTCAAATGACAAAATAGTCAATAACTTTAATAATCTAGTGTTTGACAAACCCAAAGACCCCAGCTTTTGAGATAAGAACTCACTGTTTGACAAAAACTTCTGGGAAAATTGGAAATTAGTATGTCAGAAACTAGGCATTGACTCACACTTAACACCATATGCCAAAATAATGCCAAAATGGATTCATGACCTAGGCATAAGGAATGAGATTATAAATAAATTAGAAGAACATAGAATAGTTTCCCTCTCAGATCTGTGGAAGAGAAAGGAATTTATGACCAAAGAAGAACTAGAGATCATTATTGATCACAAAATAGAAAATTTTGATTATATCAAATTAAAAATTTTTATACAAATAAAACTAATGCAGACAAGATTAGAAGGGAAGCAATAAACTGGGAAAACATTTTTACAGTCAAAGGTTCTGATAAAGGCCTCATTTCGAAAAGATAGAGAGAATTGACTCTAATTTATAAGAAATCAAGCCATTCTCCAATTGATAAATGGTCAAAGGATATGAACAGACAGTTCTCAGACAAAGAAATTGAAACTTTCTAACCATGTGAAAAGATGCTCCAAGTCATTATTAATCAGAGAAATGCAAATTAAGACAAGTCTGAGATACCACTACACATCTGTCAGATTGGCTAGAATGACAGGGAAAGATAATGGGGAATGTTGGAAGAGACGTGGGAAAACTGGGAAACTGATATATTGTTGGTGGAATTGTGAATACATCCAGCCATTCTGGAGAGCGATTTGGAACTATGCTCAAAAAGTTATCAAATTGTGCATACCCTTTGATCTAGCAGTGTTGCTACTGGGCTTATAACCCAAAGAGATCTTAAAGAAGGGAAAGGGACCTGTATATGCAAAAATGTTAGTGGCAGCCTTCTTTGTAGTGGCCAGAAACTGGAAACTGAGTGGATGCCCATCAATTGGAGAATGGCTGAATAAATTGTGTTATATGAATATTATGGAATAGTATTGTTCTGTAAGAAAAGACCAACAGGATGATTTTAGAAAGGCTGGAGAGACTTACATGAACTGATTCTGAATGAAATGAGCAAGACCAGAAGATCATTATATACTTCAACAACAATACTATATGATGATAAATTCTGATGGATGTGGCCCTCTTCAACAATGAGATGAACCAAATCAGTTCCAATAGAACAGTAATGAATTGAGCCAGCTACACCCAGTGAAAGAACTCTGGGAAATGAGCATAGAATTCCCAATTCCTCTATTTTTGTTTGCCTGCATTTTTGCTTTCCTTCACAGGTTAATTGTACATTATTTCAAAGTCCGATTCTTTTTGTTCAGCAAAATAACTGTATGGACATGTATACATATGTTGTATTTAACTTATACTTTAACATATTTAACATGTATTGGTCAACAATATATCGGGGAGAGTGGGTGGGAGGAAGGAGGGGAAAAATTGGGACGAATGTTTTTGCAATTGTCAATACTGAAAAATTACATTTATATATATCTATATATATATCTTGTAAATAAAAAGCTTTAATAATAATAAAAAAAGAAAAGTGTTCAGAACCTTTCATATACATTTATCACACCTGAGTATTAAATAAATCTTTTTAGTAAGTACTAAAAAAAAAAAAAAGAAAGAAAGAAATGCTAGCTTTGGCAATAAGAGATGAAAAAGAAATTAAAGGAATTAAAGTAGGTAATGAGAAACCAAATTATCATTCTTTGCAGATGATATGATGGTATACTTAGAGAACCCCAGAGAATTAACTAAAAAGCTATTAGAAATAATTCAAAACTTTAGCAAATTCCAGGATACAAAATAAACCAACATAAATCATCAGCATTTTTTTACATCACTAACAAAATCCAACAGCAAGAGATACAAAGAGAAATTCCATTTAAAATAACTGTTGATAGGATAAAATATTTGGGAATCTATCTGCCAAGGGAAAGTCAGGAACTATATGAGCAAAACTACAAAACACTTTCTATATACAAATAAAATCAGATCTAAACAACTGGAAAAATATCAAGTGCTCTTGGATAGGTCAAACAAATATAATAAAGATGACAATACTACCTAAACTAATCTATTTATTTAGTGTTACACCAATCAAACTGCCAAGAAACTATTTTACTGACCTAGAAAAAATAACAAAATTCATCTGGAAGAACAAAAGGTCAAGAATTTCAAGGAAACTAATGAAAAAAAATATCAAATGAAGGTGGCCTAGCTGTACAGATCTAAAATTATATTATAAAGCAGCAGTCATCAAAAGCATTTGCTACTGGCTAAGAAATACAGCAGTTGATCAGTGGAATAGGTTAAGTTCACAGAACAAAATAGTCAATGACTATAACAATCTAGTATTTGACCAACCGAAAGACCCCAGCTTTGGGGATCAGACTTCACTATTTGACAAAAACTGCTGGGAGAACTGGAAACTAGTATGGTAGAAACTAGGCATGGACTCACACCTAACAGCATATATCAAGATAAGGTAAAAATGGGTTCATGATCTAGGCATAAATAATGATATCATGAATAAATTAGAAGAACATAGGACAGTTTACCTCAGATGAAGAAATTGAAACTATTTCTAGTCATATAAAAAGGTGCTCCAAATCGCTATTGATCAGAGAAATACAAATTAAGACAACTCTGAGATACTACTACACACCTGCTTATATCCCAAAGAAATCTTAAAGGAGAGAAAAGGACTCATCTGTGCAAAAATGTTTATGGCAGCCCTTTTTGTAGTGACTAAAAACTGGAAACTGAATGGATGCCCATCAATTGGAAATGGCTGAATAAATTAGGGTATATGAATGTTATGTAATATTATTGTTTTGTAAAAAATGACCAACTGAATGATTTCAGAGAGACTTGAAGAGAGTTACATGAACTGATGTTAAGTGAAATGAGCAGAACCAGGAGATCATTATACACAGCAAGATTATATGATGATTAATTCTGATGAATGTGGCTGTCTTCAACAATGAAATGATTCAAACCAGTTCCAATTGTCCAGGAATGAACAGAGCCATCTACACCCAGAAAGAGAATTATGGGAACTGAGTGTGGACCACAATATAGCATTTTCTTTCTGTTGTTGTTTGTTTGCATTTTTGTTTTCCTTCTCATGTTTTTTTTTCTTTCTTGATCTGATTTTTCCTGTGCAGCAAGATAACTGTATAGATATGTATACATGTATTGGATTCAACATATAGTTTAACATATTTAACATGTATTGGACTACTTGCCAAGGGGGGGGGGGGGGGGGGGGGAAGGACAGGAAAATTTGGAACAAAAGGTTTTGCAAGGATCAATGTTGAAAAAATTACCCATGCAAATATATATATACATATATGTATATATACATACATATAATAATAATAATAAATTAGTTTGGGCTGGTGGAAGCTAATGTCTTAATGAGACATCAAGAAATGATAAAGCAAAATCAAAAGAATGAAAAATAGAAGAGAATGTGAAATATCTCATTGGAAAAAAAAAACAATTGACTTGGGAAATAGATCAAGAAGAGATATTTTAAAAATTATTGAACTAGGATAAAGATGACAGACTAGATCTGAAAACTTCTAGCTCTCCATTTTCTCCACAAGAGAGAATGCAGAGCAGTGTAATAAAAAGTCAGGATAAAGTAGTTTTTCTAAGTCAATTTGAGAAGACCCCATAAGAAAGATCCAATCTCCAGAGGTAGAGATTCAGCCTGAGTGAAATGAAAACAATTGCAAACCAGCTCTACAGAATCAACAAACGGAAAACCCTGGAGGCAGTTGGGTTTAGGAAACAGAGTACCTGGTTTCAGTTACAGGGAAGAAAGAACAATTGCTTTTTGTAGCCATCAGACGGATCATAGGGAGCAAGAACATTTATGGAATAGCATGGCTGGACTCCAAATCATGGCTTAGGAGTGAAGAGGACAGCCCAAGTATGAGCCCCAGAATAGACCTTAAAAAATAGCAGTATGAATGAGGAACCATTCCCCACGCCTTAGGACTCGGATTTGATTATACAAATAGCTACTAAAAATAAAATAAAATAAAACAACAACAACAATAAAAAGGAGAAAAGGAGAAAATCCTAGGAAGATAGCAGAGTAGGTCAGAAAATTCAAAGTGTTCCAGCTTTCCCCCACAAACAAGACAAAATTGTGCCTCAGGGTGAATGTAGAGCAGTTTAAAAAAATAAGAATTGGGGTACATTAGTGCTCCTCCTAGGACAACCAAAGAAGATCTAAAGAAAGATACCGGTGAAGAGTTTTGTCTCCTGTGAAGAATAAACACCTCCAGCTAGTTCTATTAAAACAGCAAATGGTGAGCCCTGGGGTTAGTTGAGTAAAGCTTCAGTATCAATCTCAGGAATTTTCACCTCTTAGACAGTGTTGGAAGTTGGATGTCAAAGTCAGAGACTATTGAAGGAATCTCAGCTGATAAAAAACTCCAGAACAAGCTGTGCTACTTAGATACATAACTGAGTAGGAAGGAACCAGGACATGACTGGTGACCACAGAAGGAGTAGGGCAGGGATGTTACTGACTGTGGTTTACACAGGGCAAACTTCCTGGTTTTGGATTCTAGGGTATAGCAGAGAACGAAGGAGGACCTGAAGCTGAAGGCACCATCCCCTATGCCTCAGTTCTAGAGATGATTATACCAATAATCTGTTTAAAAATTAGCAGGCTAATGAGAAAGAACCCAATCAAAGAGAGTTATTCTGGAAATAGGGAAGGCTAGGGCTCATCTTCAGAGGATGATGCTGAAATAAAAAGGCTTTTCCTACCCTGAAAAGTAATGTTAAGTGATAGACTGCCCAAAAAAAATTTAAAAATCAAATGAGAGACTGAGAAAAAACTAAAAAATAATAAGAATAGGAATATGAGAAAAATAAGATTGTGAAAAGAAAGTCAACCAACTTCAACAAACCAACAGTTAACAATCCAGAAAGAAAACTATTCTTTGAAAACTAGAATGGGCAAGGGGAAGCCAACAAAGTTATGAGACCAAAAAATAATAAAATACAATATAAAGAAAGAAAAAATAGAAGAGAATATGAGAATCTCATTAAAAAAAAAAAACCAACTGATCTGGAGAATAGATCAAGAAGAGAAAATATAAAAATAACTGGATTACCTGAGAGATATGCCAAAAAAGAAAATCTTGGTAAAAGAAATATAAGAAATAATTAAAGAAATGTGTCCTGAAATATTAGAACAAGAGGGGAATATAGAAATAGGGAAAAAAACTAATCTACTGATCAAAACCTAAAAGAGATCCCATGCAGAAATCTCACAGGGTCACCATAACTAAACTTTGAAACCCTTAGGTCAAATATGACTAGCAACAAGAAAAAAGCAATTCAAATATGATCGAGCCACAATTAGAACAAAGGAACTGGGGTTGTAGCCAAAAATATTATATCCAGCAAAATTAAGCATAATTTTGAATAGAAAAAAAAAATCAATGAATTGTCAGACTTTCAGGATTTTGTTTGAAAAAGATCTAAACTTAATAGCAAATTTTACATAAAAGATCCAAAAGAAATATTACATAAAATCAAACATTAATTTGAAGGGATTCAATAAGGATCAACTATGCTTCATACATGGGAATGGTAAACCATCTAAGATTATTCTCATAATTGGGTAGTTTGAAAGAAATATTTGGGTAAAGCTGTGTATGATGTCATTCTAAAAAGAAAAACCTTTTAAGAAAAGGTTAAAAAGAGTAATTATGTTATATGAATTAGGTAGGAGAACAAAAACTGACACAGAGAACTTAAATGGAGAAGGAGGGTTGCTAGTTCTAGAACTCATCAGGAAAGGGTTAAAGAAGAAACAATACATATCTATCTAGAAGGATATAGAAGTCTTCTAAATTTATTAAGAAATAAGAGGGAGAAAGAATAAATGAGGAGTATAGAAAGGTGTGTAGATTACTGTAAATGGGAAAAGTGTAGATTAATAGGAATGGAAAGGGAGGGAAAAGGTAGGAAAAAGGGTTAGAGGAATAGAATAAGAGAGGGATTCTTAGAGGAGAGATATGGTAAGTAATAGCAAGGCAAGATAGCAGGTAAAAATAAACTGGAGGAGTCAGTATGAATATAGGAAATAAGAGTTTCACATAAATATAATAATAATGATCAGGAGTAGAATTTATGTTTTTAAAAAAGCAGGGTTAGTAATCACTTATCTTAGACAAAGTTAAAGCTAAAATATATGTACATCCATATCAATCAAACTCCTAAGAAACTATTTTATAGAGGTAGGAAAAATAATAATAGTTTATTTAGAAGAATAAAAAGTCAAGAATTTCAAGGAATTAATGAAAAAAAAAATGCAAATGAAGATGACCTAGCTGTACCAGATCTAAAACTATATTATAAAACAGTAGACATCAAAAACATTTCATATTGATTAAGAAATGGAATAGTTGATTGGTGTAACAGCTTAGGTTCATAAGATATAATAGTTAATGACTGTAGTAATCTAGTACTTGATAAACCCAAAGACTCCCGCTTCTGGAATAAGAAGTCACTATGTGACAAAAATTGCTGGGGAAATTGGAAATTAGTATGGCAGAAACTAGGCATTGACCCACACTCTTAAGATACCAAGATAAGGTGGAAATGTGTTCATGTTTTAGACATACAGAGTGATATTATAAGCAAATTAAAAGAACAAAGGATAGTATATCTCTCAGATATGTGGAGAAGGAAGGAATCTGTGGCCAAAGAAGAACTGGAGTATATTACGGAATGCAAAATGGATAATTTTGATTATATTAAGTTAAAAAGTTTTTGTACAAACAAAGCAAATGCAAACAAAATTAGAAAGAAAGCAATAAACTGGGGAAATTTTTTTACATTCAAGAGTTCTGATAAAGGCTTCATTTCTTGAGCAGAACCAGGAGATAATTATATACTTCAACAATGATACTGTATGAGGATGTATTCTGATGGAAGTGGATTTCTTTGACAAAGAGAAGATCTAACTCAGTTTCAATTGATCAAGGATGGACAGAAGCAGCTACACCCAAAGAAAGAACATTGGGAAATTAATGTGAACTGTTTGCATTTTTGTTTTTCTTCCCAGGTTATTTTTACCTTCTGAATCCAATTCTTCCTGTGCAACAGGAGAACTGTTTGGTTCTGCACACATATATTGTATCTGGGATATACTGTGACATATTTAACATACATAGGGCTGCTTGCCATCTGGGGTAGGGGGTGGAGGGAGGGAGGGGAAAAGTCAGAACAAAAGTGAGTGCAAGGGATAATGTTATAAAAAATTATCCAGGCATGGGTTCTGTCAATAAAAAGTTATAATTATTTTTTTAAATAATAAAATTAAATTAAAATTTTAAAAAGGCTTCATTTCTAAAATATTTAGAGAATTGACCCAAATTTATAAGAATTCAAGCCATTCTCCAACTGAAAAATGGTTGAAGGATAAGCACAGACAATTTTCAGATGAAGAAATTGAAAACATTTCTAGTTATATGAAAAGGGGCTTTAAATCACTATTGATCAGAGAAATACAAATTAAAACAACTCTGGGATACCATTACACACCTCTCAGATTGGCTAACAGGAAAAAATAATGATAAATGTTGGAGGGGATATGGGAAAACTGGGACAGTAATACAATGTGGAGTTGAGAACTTATTCAACTATTCTGGAAAGCAATTTGGAACCATGCCCAAAGGGCTATCAAACTGTGCATACCATTTGATCCAGTCTCTACTGTTCCTATATCTCAAAGAGATCATAAAGGAGGGAAAAGGACCCACATATGCAAAAATGTTTATGGAAGCCCTTTTTATATAGTGGCAAAAAACTGAAAACTGAATGGATGCCCATCAGTTAGAGAATGGCTGAGTAAGTTATAGTATATGAATGTTATAGAATATTATTGTTCTATAAGAAATGATCAGCAGGATGATTTCAGAGAAACCTGCAGAGATTTACATGAACTGATGCTGTGTGAAATGAATAGAACCAAGAGATCATTGTACATGACAACAGCAATATTATATGAATATCAATTCTGATGGACCTGGCTCTCTTTAAGATTCCAATGGTTTTGTGATGAAGAGAGCCATATGTACCCAGAGAGAGGACTGTGAGGACTGAGTGTGGATTACAATATAGTATTTTCACTCTTTTTGCTGTTTGCTTGCATTTTATTTTCTTTCTCATTTTTTTTTCCTTTTTGATCTGATTTTTCTTCTGCAGCATAATAATTGTGGAAATATGTATAAAAGAATTGTATATGTTTAACATATATTAGTTGGCACCCATCTGATTCCTTCTCCACCTGTAGAGATACAAGCAAACCCTCTCCCCAAGCAGTTAGCCTATCTGGTCCCTTCCATTCACCACTTTCTGGGTCTCTCCACATCACCTGGCAATTATCTAAAGATAGTGGAGCCGCTTGCACTGGACACTGCCCTTGCGGTGAGTTATAAAACCTGTCTGCCAGAGCCAGTGCATCTTTGTCAAAAATCAAGAAGTTAATAGTATAAAGGGCTAGATTTAGAAGTTCTCTAAGGTTACCTGTGGCTCCCCCTTTCTTTTGTTTTTCGAGGAGCGTCTTAATGTCTCTGTTTCTCCTCTCTACTATTGCCTGTCCTTGAGAATTAGAGGGTATGCCAGTGATGTGTAAAATCTTATACTGTGCACAAAAGTGTGCAAAATGTTTGGAAGTGTATGCAAGACAATTGTCTGTTTTTATTGCTTGTGGCACACCCATAATGGCAAATGCTTGTGTGAGGAATTCAGTGACCACTAGGGCTGTTTCTTTTGCTGCTGGTATTGCAAAAGGGAATCCTGAAAAGGTGTCTACCACAACATGGATAAAAGACAGACGACCAAAAGATTTATAATGGGTCACATCTATTTGCCAGATTTCATTGGGTCTCAAACCACAAGGGTTCTTCCCTGGAGGCAGTGCAGGAGCGTGAAAAGGAAGGCAAGCCGTACAGACTTTTACTATGCTCCTAGCTTCCTCTCTTGTTATTCCAAATTGTAAACATAAAGCTCAAGCAGCCTGATGATATTTAGAATGAGATGCCTGTGCTTCTTGGAATAAAGGAGTAGGTTTGACCATTTCAACTCTTTTTTGTACGTACAAAACAGTTTCCATCCACACACTGATGTGGGAAACTGGGAAATGTGTAAATAATATCCCAGTCACTAATACAGGCCATAGTTAGAAGACTATCTGCCTTTAAATTACCATCAAAAATGGGACCTGGAAGTCCACTATGAGAGTGGACATGCAAGATATAAATCTTACCTGGATGCTTTCTCACTTGTTCTTGAAGTTTCTTAAAGAGCTGATATATATTAGAGGCTGCAAATTTTATTTGGGCTGTAGCAATTCTTTGTACCACACCTACTGAATAGGCCGAATCAGATATTATATTTATGTCTCCTGGATAATAAGTAAGAGCTAGAATGATCGCATACAATTCATTCTGCTGAGTGGACTGAAAAGGAGTTCTGATTACTCTCTTTATAGTTAAATCATGAGAGTATACAGCACAAATATTATGTTTGGATACATCTGTGAAGATAGTTGGTCCTTTAAGAGGAACTTTAGAAACTTTTTCTTCAAGAATCCATCGCCAATTATGTAATAGTCTAGTTATCTTTAATGGAGACCCATGTGTAAAATTTGGAGCCATGGCCAATAAAATTTGCCATTCTGGGATGTCTCACAGCACACATTAATTTGTGTATTGGTATAAAAAGTGTATATCTTGTCAGGTCTTATCCCAGATAATTGTACTGCTCGCTTAATGGCCTTTAATAAAATTCTAGCCACAAGCACTGGGTAAGGAGTAAGGCTTTGCTCTGGTTGTGCTGGGAGCTTCACCCACTCTATCACACTGTTTCCTTGATGAAGGACTGCTGTGGGTGCCTCTTGTGTGGCAAAAACTAATATTTCCAAAGGTTTTTGAGTGACTCTTTCAACCACATTGGATAAAGCCAATTCAGCTTCTCTCCAAGCCTCTTGAGCTTATTTTGTAAGCTGGCATGGTGAATTTAAAGCACTGTCTCCCCTTAAAATGTCATATAACGGTTGCAATTGTTAGATAGTCAGGCCTAGCACTGGCCATATCCATTGGATATCTCCTATCAATTTCTGAAAATCATTCAAGGTGTTTAGCTTCCCTGTACTTAAGGACAATTTTTGTACTGTAAGCACCTTAGGGTATACTTCATATCCTAAATATTGAAAAGGAGCATGTCTTTGAATTTTTTCTGCAGCTATGTACAATTCTTTGTAGAATTCAATTTGTAATTCTTTAGTGTTTCTATGGTCTTTTGTAGACATGCTTCTAACATTTGTTCCTCAGGTGCACATCCCAATATATCATTCATATAATGTAATAGCATAACTTTTGGAAATGCTTTTCTTACTGGAGCAAGAGCAGCAGCAACATACATTTGACACATAGTGGGGCTGTTTTTCATTCCCTGTGGCAAAACTGTCCATTCATATCTTTTATAAGGCTCAGCTATGTTAATGCTGGGCACTGAAAAGGCAAATCTTTTCATATCCTCCTTATCCAAAGGGATAGAATAGAAACAATCCTTAATATCTATGACCCAAAGAGGCCATTCTCTAGGCAACTGAGTAGGAGATGGAAGTCCAGGCTGAAGAGTTCCCATAGTTTCCATCTGTTCATTCACTTTTCTTAAATCCGTTAACATCCTCCATTTTCCAGATTTCTTTTTCACAACAAACACTGGGGAATTCCAAGGACTTAGAGAAGGTTTTAAGTGTCCTTGGTCAAGCTGTTCCTGTACTATATCTAATAAGGCCTGAATTTTATCTTTACTTAAGGGCCACTGCTCTATCCACACTGGGTTTTGCCTTCAAAAGTCCATCTCATAGGGGCAGCACTAACTTCAGCTGCTATTGATCCTTCTACGCCAGACATGTAGGTGTCTGTTTTAATCTTTGGCCAGTGACTAGGCCAATTGGCACCTCTAATAACTGTATGATCTGCACCTGTGTCTACCAATCCTTCTAATGGTAGGCCATTTATATAGATCATGAGCATAGGTCGGTCAGCTGTTACAGCTACTGTCTAGTATATTCCTGGATTTTGTGGTCTGGAGTCAGAATCTGGGTGACTATCACCAGGTTGCTTATTAGGATTCTGTATGAGTAAACCTGATGCTATTACTTCTCCTGGGTGATAAGACATTGTCTGCCTGTATTAGTGACTGGGATATTATCTACACATTCCCCAGTTTCCCACATCAGTGTGTGGATGGACACTGTTTTGTACATACTCTCAGGAGGTAAAATGGTCAAGCCTACTGTGCCTGGAGGCAAGGGATCCATAGGCTGGAGAGGAACAGATTTCACCTCTCCAGGGGCTATATCAGTTGTCCCAGGTGCATACAACTTTATTCTCCCTAATTGTAATCCCTTTCTCACATCAGGTTGCTTCCTGGCTGATTGATTATGTAATCCCTTTCTCCCATTATATGGCTTCCTGGCTGATTGGTCATGTCTGGGGATTGGACTTCTAGGCACTCTCTGGGTGCACCATTGGCTGCCATCATGCCCCAAGTGTTTTTTGCCTGGGGCCCTGGGGCTGGGCCCCTCATCCCGTTTCCCTGAACCTGTCTACATTCTGAGGCCCAATGGAAGCCTCTGTTGCATTTTGGACATGGGATACTGGGTCTTGTTCTCCCACCCTGCTTTCTCACTCTGCCTCTATACCAACATTGAGCTTTCAGATGCCCTACTTTACCACACTGAAAGCATTGACGTGTCTCTCTAGAAGTCCCTTGCCGGAAGGGACCCTGTCTACCCATGTTGGGATCTTGGGAAGTCTGCATCATAGTCTGGCTATATTTTTTATGAGCTCCTCTAAAGGAGCATCCTTGCATAGTCCTAGTATAATTCTTCTGCAAACCTCATTAGCATTTTCGTTAGCAAGCTGCCTTATCAAAATGTCTGTTACTGCATTTTCTCCATTAGTTCTTGTGGTAGCTGTCTGCAAACATCCCACAAAATCAGCAAAGGGTTCATTTGGCCCTTCTGTTATTTTTGTGAAAGCCTTACCTTTGTTGTCTTTATTGTGGAGAGAAGCCCACCCTTTGATAGCATTAGCAGCAATTTGCTCATATGCTGCTATGGAATAATTAATCTGTACTGCAACGTCTGCATAGGAACCTACACCTGTTAGTAGGTCACAGGTGATTGCAGCATGAACTGCACTTTGACTCTTTTGTTGAATTTGTATCCTACAGAGCTCACTATATTCAGAAAGCTACAAGTAGTTTTGTCCAGGTTCTAGGCATACCCTTGCTATAGATTTCCAGTCATTAGGGGTCAAGATTTCAAAAGCCAAATTCTGTAATAACATCTTAACGTAAGCTGATGTAGCCCCATAAAGAGTGCAAGCCTTTTTCAGGTCTTTGAGGATTTCTATATCAAAAGGAGTGTATTTTCTACTTTCTTGACCTGAAGAATTAAACTGTTGAATTACAGGAAAAATGTGATGCTGAAGTTCCATTACATCGCTCCCTTCCACTTTGGCCTTAATTAATCCCTTTTGCAATCGAGTCATAGGAAGGGCTGGATGCTGGGGGGGAGGTGCTAGTGCTGTCACTGACCCCCCCACTACCCCTTCTCCCTCCATACCAGACGTTGGAGTTGATGGGGGAGAGTCATTCTCCACACCCTTGAGCCTCACTTAAGTCTCCATGCCCTATGGAGATATGGTCATTAATCTGTTCATTGTCTTCCTCCTTTAGCTCAGGCTTCCCCATTTGGCTATTTCTAGAGCTTTTTTTCTTTCTTCTATAAATCATAGGGTTCTTTAAGGCCAACTGTATTATATTGTATAAATAGAATGCCTCGATGGAAATTGAATGAGGACCATTTTCTTTGTAATATGCGGAGAACTGTTGCCCAATTAATGTCCAATTATCTTGAGAGATTTGCTCTTCCTCTAAGAACCAAGGGGAGGTGCGTTTTAATGTACCCAGAAGTCTAGCTATCTGTTCCCAAGTTATAAGTAGCCCTTGGTCTTCTATCAGCTTAAGCTTGCTTTCTATAACACCACTCCTGGGTGAGGGGGATGGGGGGGTGGGAGAGGGGATGGAGAATCTTTAGCTATCATCTGTCCCATTTCAGCCAAAAAAGGTTACTAGTTTAGTCTTTAAGAAAATAAGTTCCCTGTTTGTCTATTACAATACTCACCCAAGTTCCTGGTCACTGGAGACTTCTTCAGTGAAAGTAGAGTCCTTGTTTCCCACACTTGGGTGCCAAATGTGATGACCACATATTTTAAAATCAGCTGGAGTCAGGAATTCAGGTTAAGGGAAAATCTTCAATCTTTATTCTCAGTAGAGGTGAAGAAGGATCAGAGGTGAAGTTGGGATCGGAGGTGAAGGGGGATCGGAGGTGAAGAGGGGATCACGATAGCAATGTGTGCAGCTGTGTCAAGAAACCAGCCAGACAAGAAGCCAGCCAGCCATCTCTTTTCGCTCCTCTCTCTGTCCCTCTGCCTCCACCCACCAAAATCGTCATTTCCTATACAACAGATCAGGACTTGCACAAAGAATGGGTGGAGGCCATTCTTTCTCCAAGCATATATATTAATAGAGTATGGCCCAATTACTATTTAGCCTCACGTGCTTGGGACCTCAGTGCATCAGCTCAAGCTTCAGCCCATTACAGGTGAGGCCTTTCCCCTTGCCCAGGCAACTACCTCAGCAGTTGTAAAAGTACTCCTTGAGTATATCATTCCAGGGTATGGGATGGTAGAGCAGGTAGATTCAGACCAAGCCACCTGTTTCACAGCTAAAATCCTCTAATCTGTGGCCCAGGCTCTAGAAATATCATGGGACTTACATACTCCATGACCTCTGCCCTCATCAGGTAAAGTGGAAAGGATGAATAAGGAAATAAAACAGCAACTGACTAAGCTGGCTGAGACACAATTGCTCTGGACCACGTGCCTTTCCTTTGCCTTATTAAGAATAGAACAAAACCCTGAAGGGATGTGGGATTATCACTTTATGAATTATTTGTCTCCCTTATCCAAAAGGGATTCAAAATTCCTCCTTGGATCCAATATTTGAGACCAAGGATTTGTTTTTAAAGAAATATGTTCTGTCTTTACTGTAACATCTGAAAACTTCACAACTAAAAGGACTTATTACTCAGACTCCTCCCTTAGGATTCACAGTGCATAAGTTTTATCTTGGAGACTGGATCCTGGTTTGGACGTGGAAGAAGGACTAGCTAACCCTGAGCTGGGAAGGACCGTTCCAGATCCTGTTGACTTCAGATACAGCGATATGCATCAAAGAGAAAGGTTGGACACATCACACTCAAGTCAAAGGTCCGATGGATGCGCCAAAGAAGTGGGCAGACTGATCCAGGAACCTTAAAGTGCAGCTGAAATTACAGGAAACTTAGCAAAGACTGATGAATTGTGCATGTAAAATCTTTTTGACTGGTCTCATTTGGGGAACTCTCTTGGGACTTTTCTTGTTGATACTAGATATTACATTTTGTTGAACTGTATTTTTAGGAATTAGGGATATTATATACCATTAGGAAGAATGGGGGTGTGAACCAAACCCAAGGGGTTAGAGACTGTGCCTTGTATATGCATGTATGATTTTATGTGGGTATACCTTTTGTACTGGTACCTCGAGAGCAGTGGGGTATGAAAATACCTTTCAAACCCTGATCCAAACAATAGCCACTAGCTTTAGATTGACTGACTGTTGGATACGTGGGGGACCTGATCAACTTACACAGTGGCCCTGGGTTCCTGTTCCCTTGTCTCCAGCCTGAATCTTGAGCAACAGGTCAGTAATACACAATGGAACAGGTTTCTGGTCAGCAGAAGAAAAGCATCACTGGACTCTGACCAGTAGAGTTTTAGGGAAAAATTGTCTGAATCAGACTGGTACAGGGCCATGGATGGGAGGAAGTGAATGTATATGGACATTTACTTGCAGGCCAGAGAAGGGAACTGCCATAGACTGTAGTAGGTATGTGAATAGATGGAATCAAACCAGTATAACTTGTTATGACGGGTCAGTGCATCACTGTATCCAATGTTCTAATAGTAGTGAGGGGTGTGTGAGGAAAATGCCACCTGCCTGTTTAATCCCTGATCCAGAGGGACCCCAGATATGGACATGTATAACCTTGAATAGCACATCACCAGGTTCAACTTACAGTTCGATGGAATGGAAGTGGAAGAATAGAGAAATTCTATTAGGAATTTCATTGTTAGGAAAATGTTTAATAATTTCTGGAGCTGTCAGGATCTAACTGGGGAAAATGGTTGCACCAGCCAATGGGTAGTTGAAAGTCATCTTTGGAGATGTAATTCTAATACTGGAGGAGGGCCCTTAGGTCCTTGGGATGTCAGGTATTTTCCACCTTCAAGTAGACCCTTTATATTTTGGTATAAAGATAATCCTGCCCTGAAGGGGCATTGGATCTGTGGTCAGACGGCTTATACCCATTTGCCCAAAAATTGGACTACGATTTGTTATATAGGTATAATTAGACCTAAATTTTTCTTTCTTCCATCAAGTGTTGACAGGCAATTGGGGATACGGTTATACAAAGATTTGGAAAGGGAAACACAAAGTGCCAACTGCGCCCTAACCCATATTGATACTTCTTTGACCTAGACAAATGATGCCAATGGGTGGGGAGATGCCTGGCCTCCAGAGAGAATCACAAAAGAGTACGGACCGGCAACATGGGCCCAGGATGGTAGTTGTGGGTACCAAATGCCGATATATGTGATTAAATCAGTTAATTAGGCTACAGGCAGTCCTAGAGACAATAACCAACCAAACCATTTAAGCCTTAGACTTACTGGCTGATCAGACAACTCAGACAAGGGAAGCAGTGTTACAACATCGGCTAGTTTTAGACTATTTGCTAGCAGAGGAAGGAGGGGTCTGTGATCAGTAATATATCTTCCCTAAAGTTTAAGGGAAGAAATATTATATTCCTAGACCAGAAAACATTTAAGATCATTGACAGACAAGTTGCCAGAACAATACTACTCCAAGGTTGGAGAGAGATGGGGAGACCTTAGGATCACAGATTCCAAAGCCAGAAGACTTCAGAATCATTGACAGATTGTTAGAACAGAAGCACTCTAAGGTCAGGGAACCTTATGTTATTGTTACTCTTAGAAGCTATACTCCTTCAATACTAGTACCAGAAATTCTAGGATCCCAGTGCCTAGGACCTGAATAATTGACTCAAAGTAGGGCCCTTGAGGTAATGGGAACAGACTAGAACCGAGTCCCAGTGCTCTAGTTTCCTGGTTTGGATTAAACTGAACTAATTCAGTCTCTTTATCTATCCACTGGACTACTAGACTACTTGACTGGTGTTCACAAATCTCTTCCTTGACAAAGTAATCTTTTTATAGCTAACATTAGCAAAATGTTTTCCTTCTTTTAATAGGCATTTATTAACATTTTCTCCATCATTTTTTTAAAGTCTAGACAATTCACAAAATAACAAAGTCCTGATCTGCCAGTTGCTGAGATGTAAATGCTCACATTTATAATGTAAGTCTTTCAATATGACTATTAGTCTCTGAAATATCTTTTGATTTAGTGAAGCCAAATATTCTATGTCCTTACACATGGCTTTATCTAAATCCTATAACTGATGACATTCTCTTTAATAACCGTACCTTATTTCTTTGATGACATTAAGCCAATGTGATTAAAGAAAATCACTAATTTTAGACAATCTGCTCTTAAGGAAATCTAAACTATTACCTCTCATTGCTTTCTAATTTATTTTTACTGTCCAAATAGTCTCCAATCCTCTTTTAACTTTTATTCTTTTTCTTCTCATGATTTTGATTAAAGTTCTCCAAAATTGTACCTCTCTTTTCCATGAAGTTTTTCAGCCCTTCACTTTTCCTTCACCATTTTCTCAGTTTCTCCATTTAAATTCCCAATATTATACAATCTATAAAAACTAATTTTCTTTACTCCATCAAAATTTTTCCTTTACAAATAAACAGAATATGAATTAATCACACAACCTTTGCCTTTCCCTGATCAACTTTTGTGTTTTGAGAAGATCTTCCCAGAAAAGTAACATTGCAAATCAAAGAAGCAGTTGCAAGGTTGTGTAAATAATTATCCTGTCTGCATTTTACTCAACTAGATAAGCCCACTGATCCTGTCTTTGAAGATCTTCTTTAGGGTTTTCCTGCAGTATATTCCAATTCCTTTTAGATGGCTTTCTTTCTTTAAAAATGAATGGAAAAGCATAAGGTAAATAGTCACATGACTGCCAGAGTCTCAGAATCATAAAAGCAAAGAATATTATTGGGGTACTGGAAGAAATCTCAGAGGCCCACCTCAGCCAACTCATACCTAAAAAAGAACCAGAATATCTGGCAATCTAGTTTTTGCCTGTTGTTAGGTTATTTCTAGTTACTTCCAAGTCTTTATGATTCCATTTAACTAAGGCCAGACTTGAACTCAGGAAGACAAGATTCCCAGACTCTCAGTTTTCCTTAAAAAATTCCAATAAATGAAAAATGATTCCCTGTTAAGGTGACTTGTTATACATGGGAAGGCTTTCTTAAGATCAAGGATATGTTTTTCTATTTGTAGCTTTTACCCATTGCTCCCAGTCCTGACCTTTGGCCAAGAACAAGTCAAATCTTTCTTTGATATTTCAGTCCTTCAAATACTTGAAGATAGTAATCATGACGTTTCCTCCCAATCTCCAAATCCCATATTCAATTTCTCTAAACTTACTATCCCTTCACCCCTTTCAATTAATCCTCATATGGCCTGGATTCAAACAATTTTATCATCTTTGTTCTCTAGTTTAGAAAATTCATTTTGTCTTTTATGTCCCATTGCCTAGTAAGGTGCCTAACACGTAAGTAGACACTTAATAAGTGCTTGTCGATTATTAATTACTTCTAATGAGCTTCATCTTGTACATTGCTCTTTTTTCCCTTATATAAATAAATATTAGAACAAGAACAATAGGGAAAGGGAAAAAAGAAAACATTAATCCCAAATCTACTTACAGAAGAATGGCAGAAAGGTAATTAGGTTACAGATCAAACCAATCTTTCATTCCCTCTCTGGAAATTGAGGTCATGAATTCAAATATTAAAGGAACAGGAAAGGCTTATGAAGCCTTTGGCCTATGACCTATAAATCATCTAGTACAAGAGGAACTGAATGAAATCTGGTAGGCATAAAGATGGATCCTTCACAAGGGTCCTAAATTTCTTTGATTTCCAGACCATTAAAGTGGTTTGTTTAGAGTTCTTCAACCTTCCACATCTTAGATCTCTATCCCAGTAGATAATACAAATAAGTAAGTCAATTGTGGTTAGGATTTATTGATGACGTGACTGATTACAAGGGGTCAAGTCCAGCTGACATTTGCTTGTAGATTCAAGGGAAGCAGCAGATGAAGAAAAGGCTTCCCAGAACCTGTAAAGAAACAGAGACAGCATTGAGGCCTGCTCTAAGACCTGAAATCCCTGTATCTGGACTACTAAGTCTGCCCTGCCACCCTCTACACCCTGCACCTAAACAACTACTTATCCTTAGTCCACTCCAAACAACCTTCAAGTCCCCAGCTTGTTCTCTAAACTAAGCCCTCTGAGGACTAGTATCAAAAATAACAGTAACGGGTATATTAAAAGACCTGGAATTAACTTGTGTTTTATTTGCATATTGCCCAAATGTGGGCAAATGAGGCAGGGGTAAGCTGTTACCTAGATTTACTTGAAGGTATGACTTTCAGCACCTCCTCTTCCAAAGCCTGAGGGGAGAAAACAATCAGAAATTGGGGATTACAGGATGACTCGGGGAAGAAAAGATAAGAGGAAGAAAGCAGGTCAGGGGACTAGGACTATATCAAAGATGAGAACAATGTGGAGAAAACAGAATGCTGACTGTCAGAGTATTTTACCTTTGGGCCCAAACATGGCAGCATAGCAAGGATGGTTACAATAGGGCTTTCCTTCATGCTGTAGACCAAACAAACAAGGGGAAATCTGATGTTAAGGAAAGCCTTAGGAATGTACTTTTTGAGGCAAGGACAATCCTCCTTAGCCATGGTATTTTTGCCTACCCAAAGCTTTCTTATTTCTGACTCCTCTCACATGTAATCCAGGGCTTCCTTACCTCTGCATGGCCTCCCGATGTCAAAGTCTTTCCACATTTTTCACATTTCAGGCATGGGCGATGCCAGTCCTTCCCCAAGGATGTCACCCGTTCAGCTGAGAAGATACAGAGAGAGTAACCCCAGGTCCTTCCAAAATCCCTTCACCAGGTTACAGACACATATGTAAATGTTACATGTTCACTCTGATCCTTTCTGTAGTTCTCACAACCTGTTAGAAATACTCCCTGTTCCTACCTTAAGACCTGAAGATCCTTCTCTTCATTTCCTTTGACAAGAAAATGAGAATGTATGCACATGGTGGCAAAAGATTTAAAAGATTCAAATGATCACTAACTGGTAAGAGCAGCCATCAGACAGACTGTTAACCAAATTCCTTGTTTACTGTCCGTTTTCTACTTATTCCATAATGGGTAGGGCACCTTTGGCAAAGGGTGTAGGAATGACTCTCATTCACCAAAGTTTCCCTTCTGTTTTCCAATAGGCTCCACCTTCTGCCTCTCTAACTAGAAATTCTAGTCAGAGCCCGAAGACTTTAGGAAAGTTGAGTACATTCTGGAAAGAAAATAATGCCAGATGGAGTATAAGAAAGAGTAATATTCAGACTGATATATACAGAGTCAAGCAATAAAAAGAGACCCAATGAAGGAGTCAAACAGGTCCTGAGACGCAGGAAATGACAAAGATGGTGGGAGATGCAGAGAAAGAAGCTGAGCAGACAAAGTAGAAGTCAAGAGAGGAAGTATCCTCTTCTACAGCAAATAATATGGACCCTAGTTCATTGTGTCTTTACCTTCTCCTCAATCACCATCCCTCCTTCTAGACAGTACTCTTAGGAATAAGGGAGGAATTCTCCTCCTTATTAGTCTGAATGGTTCCCATCCTTCCACCCTTCTTGCCCCATCCTCAATATTTCACTTCTTCCAACTTCATTTACCTCCTTGGCAACTAAGATTGGTAGGTGGTAGAGTAGGAGGAGGGATATACTATATTGTAGAAACCTCCAAAGGCTCCAGTGTGGTAGGAGAGGGGATCCCAGAGGGCAGAGCATAAAGGGGAACCTTAGCAGTCTCCAAACAACTAAGGAAGTTCCAGTATGGGAACAAATAGAACACATACAAGCTGTAATGAAGTTGACTAGTCATAACAGTATTCCCATTCGCATAAACACTTGTTCACTCACAATACAAAGTCTCCATTCTAACTCTAAAGGTCTGTGGTTCGACATAAAAAGATAAAGGGACACACACATGCATATGTATACACTTCCACACATATGTGATGGTAACAGAGAATTAGACTCACTCAGGCTGATGCTAACGGCCACACCCAGATTTCTATCTTTTATTTTTTGCTCAGATAAGCCTCCCAGAAGTTAAAGGCATTTCCATCTCCATCATATCAGATCCCAGTTGGCTCCAGCTCCACAATACCCAAGGATTTAGATGGAAGCTCTGGAGTTTAGAAGTGGGGGGAAAGAAGGGGGACGGTAGGTAAAAGGATGGGGGATGGAGGTTCTCAGAACCCAGACTTGGTAAAGCCGGAGCCAGATAGAAATCCTGATATACTCGTGTGAAATTTCTAGTGTGGCCAACTAGAGAGGAAACCCGAAGGTCTGTCTCCTTGTGGAGGTGGCCAGGACAGTGTGCGGGATAAAGGCGGGAGAGGAGAAGATGTCCGCGCCAAGGAAAATGCAGGGAACGTCATCTGCTGCGGACAGCGTCCTGGGAACGTTCAGGACTCTCAGGAGCTCCTGGACAATGTCCGATGTCCGGCTTCTGAGAAGGGGGAGGGCGGTGCGTCTAGGATCCCGCAAGAAAGGAGTGGTAGCCGGAATGGGTGAGGAGGGAGTCTCCAGAAGAATGGGAAAAGGGATTGTCCCAAAGCTCTCGGGTAAAGGGGACCAGTATCTAGGGTTAGGGGCCGTTGTACCGTAAACTAGAGTCCCGTAGCTTCTAGGGATGGCTGCGGGTTACTGTCCCGAAGCTTCTGGGATGCCGTGAAAGTACAGAGAATAGAGAAAAGGAAAGAGGCAGAGTCAAAGATCGAGATATAAGGGTGAGTAGATAGATACAGGAGTCAAATTTGCTCACCAAAATACACTTCTTTCTCGCACTTAGGACACTTGGGCATGTTGGCAGGCGGGAATCGAAAAGGTTCAGAAAGGAGCTTTGGTGAATCTGAGCAGAGCTCTGTCACTGTCCAAGTCCTTAGCCCTCCTCTGCTAACTTCCCCGCCTCTCCCCTTCCCCCGCCAGGCTACAGTGACCGCACCCCACCCCACCCTGCAGCAGCATTTCCTTTCCTAGGTCTCCCTTCCCCCATCTGGCGGTTTCATGCCTTCAATTTTCCCAGTACAAATCTCCTTACGCCTTGCCCATTGTCATCACAGAATCATAGGCGCAAAGCTGGAAATGATCTTCGAGATGCTTTGAATCCGGCTCCTCCATTTTGCCAGGGTTGAAAGCGAAGCCTGGAGGGTGACTTGCTTCTAGGTCATGCAAATTGAAGTGGCAGGAGGGATTCAAACCAGTCTCTTTTGCTTCCAACTACCGCCTCCTTTAATCTGTGCTCTCTTTTATCATCCTTGATTTTGTTTTAAGTCTTTCTTTTTATCTGCCTTTCTCTTTGCCTATTAAGTAAAATAGGTTTCTATACACAACAGTGTGTGTGTGTGTGTGTGTGTGTGTGTGTGTGTGTGTGTTCTTCACTCTTTGAACCAATTCCGGTAAGAGATTCAGCATTGCCTGCCACTCACCTCACTCCATTTTCCCTTCTCCAAGCTCTTCCTCGAGTGATTCTTCACTTAAAAAATTTGCTCTATTCTATTTTTCCCTGCCCCCTTTTCTCAGTTTTTGCCTCTTTCTCGCCTCATTTTTTAAAGAGATCATTTCCATATAATCAATTCATATCCATGGTCTATCTCTGTAAACGCCTTTTAATTGCCCTAATAATAAAGTTTTTAGGAGTTTTATGTATTAATTATAACTGTTTAATGAATCCCTTATTGCTCTTTCATGTTTATTTTTTTATGTTTCTCTTGAGTCTTATGTTTGAATGTCAGATTTTCTGTGTCAGCTCAGGTCTTTTCTTCAAGAATGATTGAAAGTCCTTTATTTTATTAAATATGCATCCCCTTTCCCCCCAGGATTATACTCAGTTTTTGGGGGTAGGTTATTCTTGGTTGTGATCCTAGCTCCATTGCACTCTGGAATATCATATTCCAAGTCCCCCAACCCTGCTGATTTAACATTTCCATGTTAAATTAGTTAGCCACTAAATCTTCTGTGATTTTAACTGTGGATTCATGATATTTGAATTATTTCTTTCTGCCTGCTTGAAGTATTTTTCTTTGACCTGAGAACTCTGGAATTTGGTTAAAATATTTCTGGGAGTTTTCATTTTGGGATCACTTTCAAGAAGTGATTGGTGGATTCTTTCATTTTCTCTTTTACTCTTTTTTTTTCTAAGATCAATTTTCTTAATAATTAATAAATAATCTTAATAATTAAGCTAAGATAATTTCTTAAAAGATGACATCTAGTTTGTTTTGTTTTTATTGTGACTTTCAGGTATTCCTGTAATGCCAAAGAAACTGAGCAAGACAGAGATTAGAGACCAATTCAGTAGTTTATTAAATGGAGAGAAATACTGGAACCAATGGATCCATGTTGATCCCAGGGCTAGACGAGACTATCTATCATCTCAAAGAGTCTAGCCCAAGTACCAGGGCAGCGAGCTTTTTATGGAATAACAAGAACAATGACATAATGGAGGTACTAGGTGGAGATAACCTAATAGAGAGAGGTTACTGATATTCTAATGGCATCTGAAATGAATAAACCTTTATCTTCTCAAACATTAAGGAATGTCTATAAAACCTTTATCTCAAACATTAAGAGGGGACAGTTATAACCTAAGGCAGAATAACGAAATAGGACAATTGGAGGAACTGGTCACCCCATTAAAAGGGAACTTTAGCATAACATTGCCCACTCTTTCTCTTGGAACTATTCAAATCTTTGAATTACCTTCTTCTAAAAGGTCTTAGCACCATAATTTGAACAACCCTATGTGAAGTAAATAGACCAAATAAAAATTAAAATAAAGCTAGACCAATTCAAGGACTTATGGCAAGGTCAAGTCTCTCCCTGATAACCCCAGAGTTAATCAGCAATACACAAAGTTCCTTATTTCAATTATTTCTGACAATCAATTGTCATATCCTCTGCAGTTGGGGAGAATATGGACAGCTGTGGTCATTTGTGCATGATTTGGCCTCTGCTTACAGAGCAGCAGGGCTCAAGGCAGTTGTGCTGCCCATTCAGAGAGGCAACCGGCTCCAGGGGAGGAGGGTGAGGCTTGGAGCAGCTCCACCTGTCCTGCCCAGAGGAACAAACAGGGCTGTTACTAGAATACAGATTTCTGAGCAGATTATGCACAGTTAGACCAAGGCAGGCAAACCCCAAATTTTTAGAGGCCTCGATATCAACAAGGTCCTTTTAAGTACACTGAAATACTAATTAAGGACCTGGGGTAAAAGGAGTGGAGAAACAGCTCAGAGAGACTGCCAGTTCCAAGACAGGTATCCAATTTCTGGTTGTTTCTAAAAAATACACCAGGAAATACACCAGCTTCCCCAATTTCCTATTTCTTCTCCTCTCTTTTTTCTTTTGTAAAGGAATTATCAAATGACCATCCCACATATAAATCATATACATATGCATATACATAACAGACTAAAAGTCCCTCAAACATAACAACAATAGTTATACAAGTTTAACAATTTCCATCCCAAGTCTTAAACACACAGTAATACAGTTAAAATTCTAACAAGTCAACCACTTTCCCCCACCCCATATCAGTCCAAATTACATCAGGAAAAGTGGGCGATGGCTCTCAATTGCTTCTTCCTACTGAACAGGGACAATGCTCAGTCTGCGAGGAGGATGGGTCTGTAGTGTGGCATGCTGACAATCAAAGGTTGATCTAGGTCCGAGAAGCAAGTCAATATATCTGCAATTTGACCAAATCTAGAAATAAAAACAAATCTAACAAAGAAAAGTTAGGACAGTCTGAGATAGAAAGACTGGTCCACAAGGACTGCTACAAGATGTGGCCTCTCATTAGTTATAAACCTTAAAAAAAACTTGAATATCCAGACACAATATCTACTAACCAATATATGACCAGACTAAATACTTATTTGCTCAAGTATTTAGGATATAATGATTACACATAACCAGATTGGAAACAGCAAAGTATGACATAATTGAATTAACAATTTCTTATTGACCATTGCTCTGATTATAGAAATCAGTTACAGGAGGAAAAAATGCAGTGACATATTAACTACAAACCCAAGAAATTTTACCTCTAGTAACAAATCCTAAACAGATATTTACCATAATCTTATCAGTTTGCTGCTTTTAACCAAGAACCAGGTAGCTACAACTTGATTAAAAAAAATGTCTGGAACAGTTTAGAGGAAAGGGGGAGAATAGGATTTCATGTGACTACCCTTCCCCCCACTCCACTTCCAAAGAGACAAGGGTGGGAAGTTGAACTAAACTTCACTTCAGGTTAACTAAATGCTCCTATAGCTGAAGTAGCAGCAGTGGGGGATGAGTTTAAATCTTTACAAAAGATCCCTACCCCACCCAACATGTAAAGTAGCAGAAATCAGTGGGTGGGTGGGTGAATCCCATAAAACCCACATCTCCAGCAGAGCTGGATTTAAAGCATATAATCCATTTCTATCTCATTTCAAATAATAAAACAACATAGTTTCTTTCTCTCCTTCTGGCCCCATTATTCCCAATGGACTTCTCCTAAACCCCAGCTTGGCCAGAGATGAAGCTTTCAGAAAAGTCCTTGTTACATACTTTAGGTAAAATTAGAGCCACGTGACCTCTTTCAGGCAAGTTAACAGAACTTCTTTAACAAGTTATTGTTCCTTTAAGATCTTATACTTAAGGATAACCAATTCATTTCCCAAATTTAGAATCATCTTTAAATTACTAATCATATGTTTTCTCCAGCTGGAGTTCAGTATTGAAATAACTAATTCCCAAATTTGATCATCGTTCTTAAATTTAACAGAGCTCTTAAATTACCGAAACAGACAAACAAATTACAAACAATTTCCCAACACAGACAAAAATCACATAGAACAAAAGCACAACTGGACTGTTTAATAACATACAAGACATACAGAACATTGATCACACTTAGACTGCACAATTACAACATTCAGTAGGACACTAACATTAAAGCCAAACCAAATGGCGTTTTAAAATCCCCAGTCTTTGTAGATGGCCCCCCAAGCATGCAAAAGTGGTAGGGCCGGCATTGCTCTAACTAACACAGGATGACCAAAGCAGGGAAACCGAGTCCCGTTTTCAAATGTATCTCATAGAAATGCATTGAGATATAGAGCAGCAGTTACCAAAACTATTTGGTATTGGCTAAGGAATAGATTAGTTGATCAGTGGAATAGATTAGGTTCAAGGGATAAAACAGTCAACAAATATAGCAACCTAGTCTTTGACAAACCCAAAGATCCCAGCTTTTGGGATAAGAACTTACTGTTTGATAAAAATTGCTGGGAAAATTGGAAACTAATATGGCAGAAACTAGGCATTGATCCATACTTAACGCCGTACACCAAGATAAGGTCAAAATGGGTTCATGACCTAGGCATAAAGAATGAAATTATTAATAAATTAGAGGAACATAGGATAGTTTACCTCTCAGACCTGTGGAAGGGGAAGGTCTTTATGACCAAAGCAGAACTAGAGATCATTACTGATCACAAAATAGAAAATTTCGATTATACCAAACTGAAAAGTTTTTGTACAAACAAAACTAGCAGACAAGATTAGAAGGGAAGCAATAAACTGGGAAAATATTTTTACAGTCAAAGGTTCTGATAAAGGCCTCATTTCCAAAATATATAGAGAATTAACTCTAATTTATAAAAAATCAAGCCATTCTCCAATTGAAAAATGGTCAAAGGATATGAACAGACAATTCTCAGATGAAGAAATTGAAACTATTTCTAGTCATATGAAAAGATGCTCCAAGTCATTATTAATCAGAGAAATGCAAATTAAGACAACTCTAAGATACCACTACACACCTGTCAGATTGGCTAAGATGACAGGAAAAAATAATGATGATTGTTGGAGGGGATGCGGGAAAACTGGGACATTGATGCATTGTTGGTGGAGTTGTGAACGAATCCAACCATTTTGGAGAGTAGTTTGGAACTATGCTCAAAAAGTTATCAAACTGTGCATACCCTTTGATCCAGCAGTGTTACTACTGGGATTATATCCCAAAGAGATTATAAAGAAGGGAAAGGGACCTGTATGTGCACGAATGTTTGTGGCAGCCCTTTTTGTAGTGGCTAGAAACTGGAAACTGAATGGATGTCCATCAGTTGGAGAATGGCTGAATAAATTGTGGTATATGAAAATTATGGAATATTACTGTTCTGTAAGAAATGACCAACAGGATGATTTCAGAAAGGCCTGGAGAGACTTACACGAACTGATGCTGAGTGAAATGAGCAGGACCAGGAGATCATTATATACTTCAACAACAATACTAGATGATGACCAGTTCTGATGGATCAGGCCATCCTCAGCAACGAGATCAACCAAATCATTTCTAATGGAGCAGTAATGAACTGAACTAGCTATGCCCAGAAAAAGAACTCTGGGAGATGACTAAAAACCATTACATTGAATTCCCAATCCCTATATTTATGCACACCTGCATTTTTGATTTCCTTCACAAGCTAATTGTACAATATTTCAGAGTCTGATTCTTTTTCTACAGCAAAATAACGTTTTGGTCAGGTATACTTATTGTGTATCTAATTTATATTTTAATATATTTAACATCTACTGGTCATCCTGCCATCTAGGGGAGGGGGTGGGGGGGGAGGGTAAGAGGTGAAAAATTGGAACAAGAGGTTTGGCAATTGTTAATGCTGTAAAGTTACCCATGTATATATCCTGTAAATAAAAGGCTATTAAATAAAAAACAAAAAACAAAAAACAAAAAGAAAAAGAAAAGAAATGCATTGAGATGCAAAGGACAGGCCATTGTCTCTGGAAAAGAATTTGGGCAGAGAGAGAGAGTTTCCTCAAGCAAAGCATCTGCTCCAGGAAAAGATTTTTTTTTTTTGAGGCAGCGGAGTGTCTAGATTGTGGACAAGTAAAAAGTTAGTTTTCCAAATCTTTGTAGCAAGATAAGGAAAGAAAAAGTCTCTTACCTTGTCCAGAGTTCCATATTTCATACTCCAGTAGTGATCCCCGTGTCCAGTTAGCCACTCATCAAACAAGCAAATGGCACCCCCAAAAAAAGGGCACTCCAAGGAACACCCACGTCCAGTTAGTCACTAATCAACCAAACCAAACAACCAAAACAAGTCTTAAGACATAACTAGATGGTACCCCAAGAGGTACCCAGACAAACTTACTTTCCTGTGGCCAAAATGGGGTTGTCTACCATCAGGCTATTGTGGCTGGAAACTGCTCTCTTTCCCAGAGGCTCTGGAAAAAAAAAAAAAATCCAGGGGGGGCCGGCCTCTATAGGCCAAGAATTCAGATTCGCAGTCACCCTGCTCAAGGCAGAGACCTGAACGTCTCTATCTCTAATCCTGCTCATTTTCTAATTATCTTGTTGGGGAACTCCAAATGTAATGCCGAAGAAACTGAGCAAGACAGAGATTAGAGACCAATTCAATAGCTTATTAAATGGAGAGAAATACTGGGACCAATGGATCCATGTTGATCCCAGGGCTAGACAAGACTATCATCTCAAAGAGTCTAGCCCGGAATATCGGGGCACAAGCTTTTTATGGAATAACAAGAACAGTGACATTACTGATATTCTAATGACATCTGAAATGGGATAAACCTTTATCTTCTCAAACATTAAGGATTGTCTATAAAACCTTTATCTCAAATATTAAGAGGGGATGGTTATAACCTAAGGCAGAATAACAAAATAGGACAATTGGAGGAACTGGGTCACCCCATTAAAAGGGAACCTTGGCATAACATTCCAATAATTCTTAAATTCTCTCTCCTCAATATATTTCCCATGCCAGTTGTTTTTTTTTTTTTTTTGGATAAGATGGTTCACATTTTCTTCTATTTTTTCATTCTCTTGACTGATTTTCTTATTTCTTGATGTCTCAAAGAGTCATTAGCTTTCATTTTTCCTATTCTAATTTTAAAGAATTATAGTTTTTACTGAGCTTTTGCACTTCTTTTCCCATTTTGCCAATTTTGTTTTTTAAAGAGCTCTCTTCAGTGGATTTTTTTTCCTGACAATTTGATGATTTCCTTGCTTCACTCTCATTTCTTATCATAATTTTCCCTCTGCCACTCATCTCTTTCTTTAACTCTTTTAGGAATTCTTTTTGGGTATGGGTCCAATTAGCATTTTTATTTGAAGCATTCTTTTTTGGTAGCTGTTTTCACTTTGTTGTCTTCTGTCTTGCCCTTTCCTGCCACCATAATAGCAAATTCATATTTTTTTGTTGTTTACTTATTTTTCCAGTATATTTTTTTAACTTTGAGCTTTATATTAAAAGTAGGTTTTATTCACCTAGGTGTGAGGAGCCACTGTCACAAGCTTTAGGTTTTTTTTAATGTTTTCAGAGCTACTTCTGGGAGGTGTCCACGTTTTGGTGCTTCCAAAGTGGTATGATCCTGGGTGAGGTATGTCTCTGCTTTTCTGGTTTACACTCTGTTCTTTTCCAAGCAAGGGTCCCTGCTCCCCTGCAGCTGCAAGTGCTAGTATTCCTCTTTGTTTTCTTTGTTTTGAAACCCTGATCAGGAACCCTTCCCCTTGTAATAGGCTACCAGCATTCTTCTCCACCTTGAAGGTGAGTCCCAGAACTATGTATGGTCAATAGAGTTACCAATCAGTACCAACAAAGAGTCCCAGCAATCTCTTTCTGACCAGTTATTGAACCCCTTCCTGTCTTTGGACTGAGAATTCCCAAAGTTGCTATTATTGCTGGAGCTGCTACAGTCACTGCTGTATGTGGTAGGTTAGGCTTTACAGATTACTTAGGCTTACAGATTTCTGACAACCTTTTAAGCAATGTTTTACTCTAATATTTTCTTGGCTCTGCTGCTCCAATATTTGAGTTGTGGCCTTATTTTAAAATTGTATGGAGGGGACTTTCAGCTAGGTGATTACCCCTAATTCACCTTCTTAACATATCCCATCAGACATAACTCTTAGAACACTTTTTACCCATGCCACCTCCCTTAAGAATGCTCAGAATCTTGTCACTATAGTTTTTTTTTAGTTAATTTTTCAAGAATTTGGCATTCCCACATAGTGGATTAATTAATTCCCTGATATATCTCAATCTCTCTATGCCTTGACAGTTTCATTAGTTGCTGCAACCACATTCTGCTATATTCTAGTGGCTAACCCTCCAAGACATGGTCTTTTGCTGGAGTTCATTCACTCAATCATTTCCATTCCACCATCTTTTTTCCTTTCTCTATAGGCAATGTGAAAAAATGCCAGATTTGGAGTTAGGAAACATTAGCTGTGTGACAGTTTTCAACATGTAGTTGTCATGCATCTATAGAAGGAAATCATACTACCAGATCAAAATAAAATAAAATAGAAGTAATTAGACTAGATGATCTCAAAAGTTCTTTCTAACTATGGAATACAGGATCCTACGATGCTGGAACTGCTATAAATAACTGAGATAAACCTAGTCCAGGCTCCTACCCCCAATTTGGACTTGGACTTGGATTTTATCCTCCACCTATAGCAGGGAGAAAAAAGTAGGGAGTGACTCTGCACAATCCAGAGCTGCTGCTACTCCTCCCTCATCAGTGTTTGCTAATGTTGTTTCTATAACCATAGCTACCAACCATCCAGTTCCACACACATACTGGTCCTGACCCTGACACAAAAAGATATATTTCAGGGAAAAGTTCCATCATCTCCTGATTCCCAAGATCCAAAGGTGATAGACAAAGTAAAGAAAGCAAGTGGTAGTTTAAAGGGAAAGTTTCCAAAAAAGAAAAAAAAAAAGCCCTCAGACTTCTGGGTCTGTGAATATATTCCAACTTTGTTGGTGTCACCATTGCAGGCACCTTATGCATTCTAAACTGTATCCTCACCTTACCCTCTGTCTGTGACTATAATTGTTTCACCAATAAATATTTCACTAGATGAGGGATGCTTTTCCATCAAATTTTGTTGGTCTCCTCCAACCATGACTCTGGCTCAAAAAAACAGAAGCTGCAGGAGGAAACCCCTGTAGGATCCTGGAAGAGGACAACTACTTCTATACATATGTAATATATATTTCCCTCAATGTATCACTTCCAAGTCCTTACATATTAACCATATATACTATCTGTGTACTTCTACTCCCTTCCTTCCCCTTTCCCCCCTTTCCCATAGCTATTCCTGAAGATCCTACACTGTATTGGAAAGACTCATGGGGTAAGGGAAGGGAATTGCTCTGGAAAGGTTGGGAGCTTTCCTGTTTGAGACTATCTGACATTAATAGAAAGGAAATTTTAAACCAGGGGTGGAACACATCTGGAAAGGGAAGTAGGAAGCAATCTCACCCCAAAGAATGACCTCCAGTTCCAATTTGATCTGTTCCTTTCCACTCCCGTATTCCTATAGACAATGGTGAAAAATGCCAGATTTGGAATTAGGAGACATTGGCTATTACATTTATTCATCTCTCAACAAGTAAATCTTTTGGTCTATAGTTAACACTGTAGAATATAAGCCTAATGAAATAGGCAACCTGGAGTTAATATACCCAGGCTATGATGCAGACTTTTCAAGATCTGAACATGGGAAGACAGGGCTCCTTTTGGCAAGGGACTTCCAAAGAGACTCATCAATGCTTTCACTGTGGTAAAGTAGGACATCTGAAAGCTCAATGTTGGCATAAAGATAAAGTGAAAAAATAGTGTGGGAGAACAAGACCCAAAACCCCATGTCCAAAATGCAACAAAGGCTTCCAATGAGCATCAGAATGTAGAATGACTCAGGGAAACTGGAAGTGGGGCTCGGCTCCAGGGCCCCAGGCAAAAAACACTTGGGGCATGATGGCAATGTTACACCCAGAGAGTCTTTAAAAGTTCAGTACTCCAACATGATCAATCAGCTGAGAAGCAACCTAAAAGTTGTCTTGTATCTGTAGAAGGAAATCACAGGATCAGTTCAAAATAAAATAAAATAGAAATAGTTAAATTAGATGATCCTCTAAAATCCCCTCCAACTATGGAATATATAGGATCCTATGATTCTAAGACTGCTTAGAGAGAACTGAGATTTTCAGTTTGCCCCTTCATACTTTTCATTTTCTCCTTTCCCCAAAGGACATTTTTGAGTCATTATTAAATAAACTCTTAAATAGTTCCCAGGACTTATTTTCTACTTCTTCATCCCCAGGGTCCTCTTCCTGTGTTTCCCTACTCCCATCCTTGCCAATCTGAGTGGCTAACTCAAATGAGTGGTAATAGAAACCAGGAGTGTTTTTCCTATCAACATGATCACAGGACAGAAGATTTTCAGATCTAGGAAACTCAGAGGTCCATAGGTTTCCCTTCTTCCAACTCAGGAATCTCTTTCACAGCTTTTCTGGCTCCTGCTTGCACAAGCAGATCATTATCTCATGGAAGCCCATTCCATTATGGTATAGCTGTATCTTTGTATTTTTTAAAAGATCAGCCAACTTGGTAAGGAAATCCAGGCTATTAGCCCTAAGCGTTAGTAGACTCCAACATCTATCTGTCTTTGAGGGGAAGATATGGTCCTGCTCTCAGAGATCCTAGTATAAAGGAGACATAACTTTGTTTTTGGAACACTAGGGTCTGAGAGGATACTGATCTCACAATCCTTCTCCCTGGGCCCTGTCCTTATTAACTTATATGTTGATATCCCTCGAATTACCTTGCTTCCCAAGGTAATTTTACTGAATTCTCACATCATCAAGTCAGCATACAAAAATAGAAAAATTATAAGAATGCTTCATGTTGCAAATCTAATTAATTTAACAAGATATTTGATGACCTGATGCCATTTTCAGGTAATCATACCTCTTATTGAATCAAAGATATAAATAATTATTAGACACTTGTATTGAATCAATTATTCAATCAAAGGCATAAGCTAGGTGTTGAAAAAGTATCCAGTTTAGAAGGAGTAAAAAGTTTGTTCTGCCCCTTATCTAAGAAAGTTCTTTTTTTTTTTATTATTTTCAAGTTGCACTTTGGTTTTGTCATTTTATTTTGATACATTTTTTATTAAATCTTTTTATTTTCAAAACATATGCATAAATAATTTTCAACATTCACCTTTACAAAACCTTATGTTCCAAAAAAAAATTTCCCCTCCCTGAGGAAGTTTTTTTGAACTACTAAAGATAAAATTTAGTGATAAGGGCATAACAGGAATAGCAGACATATAGAAAAAAAGCTCTATCAGCACTTTATAAAGGACCTAACCATTGGCACCCAACAAAGGAACAACATGAAAACTCAAGAAAGGGAGTACTGTGAGTTACATGTGGTTGAGACCATTTTGTTGAGAAGCACTGAGTGGGTGAATCATGAATAAAAATATTATAAAATTTTCCAGGGACTATTCTCTCTTGGAAATAAGATCTCAGATTAGATTTCAGATCAGAGATCTATTTGTGGAAACTCATATGATCTTGGAAGCAATGGAGAGCCACTGGAGTTTGTTTAATAGAGGGCTGATATAGTCAAAACTTCACTAAAAAAATATCACTTTGGAATCAAAGTGGAATTCTGACTAAAATGGTCTACTACAATAATTCAAGTATGAGGTGATAAGGACCTATATTAGCATGGTGGCAGTGCGGAGCAGAGAATCATATACAATAGAGGCTGTGAACACAAACGCAATTAGGGAACATGAGAAAAAGTAAGGAGTCAAGAATGATTTCTTGACACCTAAGTTGTGAGTCTGGGTAACTAGAGAGAATAGTATTCTTGATAGTAAGAAAGTTAGGAAGAGGAAGGAAGAAGGAAAATAAATAAGAATTTATATAACACGAATTGGGTGCCAGATGCTATGTTAAGCACTTTACAAATATCTCATTTGATCCTTCAAGATAGGTGCTTTTATTATCCTCATTTCATATTTGAGAAAACTGAGTCAATCAAAAATTAAGTGACTTGCTGGTATGTGTCTGAATCTGGATTTGAACTCATTCCAGGCCCAGAGCTTACAGTGCCTGAAGAAAACAAAGTTATCTTCTGTCCTACTCTAACCAACTCTGCCCACCCCTCATGCAGGTGTGAGGCATTTATCTCCATAACAAGACACAAGGAAAAAAAAAATCCCAAGACCTATCCTTGGGCGAGGAACAGTCAAAAGTCAATTCTGTTCAAGTGAATCTAGAGCTCAGGTTCCTTAATGGTAGCAGTTTTATTCTATATATATTTCTTCTATTTAATTGTTTATGGACATCTTCCAAAACACACACACACACACACATACACACATACACACACACACACACACACTACAAGCTCCTTTAAGGCAGACTTTTTTTTTGTCTTTGTAATCCTAGTATCTGGCACAATGTCTGGCATAGTAGTAGGCACTTAATAACTACTAAATAAAAAAAAATGAGATCTGGACACTTATCTATAAAACTTCTCAAAGATGATTATAATTAAGATTAAGGAGGTAATGAAGGATATGGTGGAATTGGCTCCCACTAGTTCTCAGACAATTATTTTCACTTCAGGAATCAGGAAATACTACAAACCAAAGCTTAATTTTTTTTAATTTTTTGGAGAAAATGTTGGTCATGCAGATTAAACTTAAAAGCATATTGTATGTATTTTCTTCCCCCCCTCTACCACTAGACTTCAGTCTCTCTGGTCCAAGATTAATAGATAAGGACTCAGATGCCTGTTACTTGGTTATCTCAGATCACAGAAGAAGTAAACATCAGAGGAAAAATTTGAACCTAAATTCCTTTACTGGGTCATTGATCTTTATATTTTTCTACAAGAGAAAAATCCTGGGAAATAGTATTGAGGAAATGAGAAGCATTAAAAGCCACTGGCTTTTTCTTATGTTTGTTTATTGATATCTCCAGGAAGTGAGAAATTATTTGAGGCTATACATCTCTCTCATTCTTCCTGCAGGGTTCAAACCTCATAGAGCACCAAGAGACCTGGGTTGAGGTGGAGTGGGGATGGGATGGAGTGGGGAGAAGAGGGACAGGACAAGACAGGATAGGATGGGGCCAGACAGGAAAGAAAGTTCAGAAAATTTAGAGGAAACTAGATCAAGTCAGGCTTAGTGCTGGCTTCCCACAAACTGCCTGAAAACACATGCATGGCTTCCTTATCCTAAAAATAAAAACAACAAAAAAAAGCTCACTTTATCCTACCATTCTGCTTAGTTATTATCTTATATTTTTCTCACTTCACACCTAAATAACTTGAGAAAGGTATCTACACACAGTGACTCCATTTAGTCTCCATCTTCTAAATCTCATAATCTGCTTTATAAGACTATAAAGTTTCAATTGGGGGTGGGGGGTGGGAGGTGAAGGGGAGTTATTTTTATTTTAGAGAAAGAAAATTGCACCCAAATAGTGCTAGTTTGCTAATTTGAAAGATTATTTATTTTTTTTACATGTGGGTTACTCCCTCTACTGATGTAGATTGTTTTTGTGAATTGCTTCAGCTGAAATATACCTCTTAGTGGACAATTTTTTCTTTTAACTTCTAAATAGTATTTTTTCCCCCTCAATTCCACAACATTCATTTTTTCAGTAGTTTTTTTAGTCATTTTGCACTTAAATACAAGATGAAAAAAAAAAGGAGCATTGCCATATACACAGCAGAACATAAAAGAGAACAAAAGAGGATTCAATATAAAATAGTAAATTTCCAAATCAAGAAAACCTGTATCATAAATACAACATGTTTTCCATCATACCCAGGTTTTTTTGTTTGGTTGGTTGGTTGGGTTTTTTTATTTGTTTGTTTTTTGCTTTCATAGAATAAAAGTTCCTCATTCTGAGGCTTCCTCTCAAACGAGCTATCCCAAGTAGATTCTGCAATGTTGGCTTACAGGTGTTTATTTTAAGTCAAAAGTGGAAGCAGTGTTTTTTCCTACAGACTTCTTAGATTGCTTTAGCAGGACACCTGTTTTACCCCAATTTTTGTTTATTTTCACTTCTCAATATTCCCACTGAGGCAATATTCTTCTCTTTTTGTACATTTTGGAAATTTAGAAAATTGAAATTTTCTTCCTTACCACCATCTTCCCAGAATCCTCCCAATATTCTTTTTTTAAATAAAAGTTTGAGTTTCAAATTTTCTCCCTTCCAAAGCAGTTTGATATAAGTTATGTGTGCAATATGTAATTATACATATAATATATATGCAATCATGTAAAAATCATATTAGTTATATTGTGGAAGAAGAAACAGAACAAAAGGGAAAAATACAGAATACAAATACAAAAAAAAAAAAAGAGAGAGAAAGTAGAAATAGTTTAACTACCTACACACCTTAACTTTATCATACTCTAACATAATTACTATCATAACCAGTCTACAAGACCTAACCCTCTCAGCCTTATCCACTCCCTCAACCTCATCTATTTCTCTTAGGTTTATATTTCCTCCCTGTCTCATTTACTATCAAAAACCTGTTAACATTTCCCTAACTTTATCATCTCCTCTAGAAGTGTGTATGTGTGTGTGTGTGTGTGTGTGTGCATATACTTAGAATCTACCACTTCAGTCCCATCAATTCTACTAAAAGTAAATGTATTCTTATTACTATAACTGACTGTTATAGCAGTAGTTGATTGTGTGTTATAATCAACTTAAAATTCAATCAAATATATTTTAAGCATCCAACCAAAACTCCCAAATTAAAAAGGAAAAAACCACCATATTATATAGTAGATAAAGAATTGACTTTAAAATCAATAAGTACTGGTTCAAGTTCCATTATGAATACTGGTTATTGGTATATGTAGTTTTCTCACATGAAAATTTTCTATATCAATGAAATCACAGATTTATACCCTATCCCTATCCCCTATTTAGCATTTAGGGTATTCTTCCCTCAACACAGGGACCAAAGAAGAAGTTCAAAAGGTACTGTTACTAGTCAGCAATACTATACAATTAATTCAAATGATGTTGGAGTCACATATAGTCTAAAGTACAGGCTAGTTCCCTGGAGGGCCTCGGGGATATCCAGAGTCAGGATAAATTAAGTCCTTGGTCTTTAGGGGGAGAAGTGAAGGAGGCAGACAAGCAAAATCCTGGATCCTGGAGTCCAGAGTCACCAGCCTCTCTCCTCCTTATCTTGCCACAAAGTCACTCTGCCCTTTCTCCCTCCGCCCTCCAATCCTTGCCTATGATTATCTTAACACCAAACATTCAGCAAGCACCAATGGTGAGAAGAGCCATTTATCCAAATATATGCTAATAGAGTCATTGTCATCACATTGAATAGGTAATTAGCCTTAAGTGCTTGGTTTGTCTGATTCAAGCACACCTTTTTGGAGTTTCAGCCCTCTACATCTCCCACTTTCTTTTTCTTTAGAACACAGGGAGTCACACCCTCCCTGACTTCTCAGGAAAGGAGGTGAAAATACCAAAAAGGAGGTGATCACACTCCCCCTGACTTCTCAGGAAAGGAGGTAAAAGCACTAGAAAGGAGATGATCACACCCTCCCTGACTTCTCAGGAAGAGAGATGAAAAACACAAAAAGGAAGTGGTCAAGTCAGATATTGTTAGCGGGTTTCTGGGCTGAAGGGTCTTACTAGAAACAGATATACACATATCTATCACCATGGGAGATATTACACAAGCACATAGCAATAAAGCAGAGGCTAGCAATGATGACTCTTCCCACAGCTGGTGTAGGCTCAATGTGGTGTAACAAACATGAATTGTATATGCAATTAGTGATATAATAAACAATATGTATCAACATGGTGTTGTAAAAGATTTTCAGAAGTCCTAGAGGTAGAGTATGTAAATAACCATCACATATACACCTCCTTCTGCAACCAAGAGACAGTCCAAAACCAATCTATTGTCCATTACTTTATGTGTCAAGGAATCCAATGATCCCTGCATGTTTTTGAAGTCCTGCAACAGTCTTTTTATGTATTAGGGAGGCAAATGATTCCTGCAGATTGTGAAGTCCTGCAACAGTCTCATCATGTGTCAGGGTATCCAATGGTTTCTGAGGGTTTGCAAGTCCTACAACAATCTTATCATGTCTCAGGGATTCCAATGATCCCTGCATGTTTTTGAAGTCCTGCAACAGTCTTTTTATGTATTAGGGAGGCAAATGATTCCTGCAGATTGTGAAGTCCTGCAACAGTCTCATCATGTGTCAGGGTATCCAATGGTTTCTGAGGGTTTGCAAGTCCTACAACAATCTTATCATGTCTCAGGGATTCCAATGATTCCTGAGGATTTTGAAGTCCTGCGTCAGTCTCATTAACAATTTTTGATGTCCATGAGTCAGTTGCCCTAACTGCCGTGCTCTTTCAGTGATGGGCACAATCAGTGATGGAACCACCTGATGTTTCTTGGGTCTTCTTCAACTCAAGAATCTGCTTCATCTCTCTCTCTGATGAACAATGCAAATACGACTCGTTGGCATCCATCTGATTCCTTCTCCAGCTGTAGAGATAGAAACAAACCCTCTCCCCCAAGCAGTTAGCCTATCTGGTCTCTTCCATTCACTACTTTCTGGATCTCTCCACATCACCTGGCAATTATCTAAAGATAGTGGAGCTGCTTGCACTGGACACTGCCCTTCCTGTGGGTTATAAAACCTGTTTGCCAGAGCCAGTGCATCTTTGTCAAAAATCAAGAAGTTAATTGTAGAAAGAGCTAAATTTAGAAGTTCTTTAGGGTTACCAGTGGCTCCCCCTTTCTTTTGTTTTTGGAGGAGTGTCTTGATGTCTTTGTTTCTCCTCTCTACTATTTCCTGTCTTTGGGGATTAAAGGGTATGCCAGTGGTGTGTAAAATCTTATACTGTGCACAAAAGTGTGCAAAATGTTTGGAAGTATATGCAGGTCCATTATCTGTTTTTATTGCTTATGGCACACCCTATAATTGCAAATGCTCATATAAGGAATTCAGTGACCACTTGGGCTGTTTCTTTTGCTGCTGGATTGCAAAAGTAAATCCTGAAAAGGTGTCTACCACAACGTGGACAAAAGACAAATGACCAAAAGATTTTTAATGGATCACATCCATTTGCCAAATTTCATTGGGTCTCTAACCACAAGGGTTCTTCCTGGAGGCAGTGTAGGAGCTGGAAAGGAAGGTAAGCTGTACAAGCTTGTACTGTGCTCTTAGCTTCCTCTTTTGTTATCCCAAATTGCAAACTTAAAGCTTGAGCAGCCTGATGATATTTAGAATGAGATTCTTGGGTTGCCTGAAATAAAGGAGTCATTAGCCAACATGGTTAGAAGGCTTAGAAGCCTTTTCTTCAAGAATCCATTGCCAATTATGTAATAGTTGGGTTATCTTTAATGGAGACCTGTGTGTAAAATTTGGAGCCATGGCCAATAAATTTGCCACTCTGGGATGGTTTCAAAGCATACATTAATTTGTGCATTGGTATAAAAGGTGTATATCTTGTCAGATAATTGTACTGCTCACTTAATGGCCTTTAATAAAATCCTAGCCACAAGCACTGGGTAAGGAGTAAGGCTTTGTTCTGGTTGTGCTGGGAGTTTCACCCAGTCTGAAGGACTGTTGTGGGTGGTGCCTCTTTTGTAGCAAAAACTGATATTTCCAAGGGTTTTTGAAAGACTCTTTCAACTACATTGGATAAAGTGAGTTCAACTTCTCTCATACTTCTTGAGCTTCTTTTGTAAGCTGGCATGGTAAGTTTAGCACTGTCTCCCCTTAAAATGTCATATAATGGTTGCAGTTGATAGGTAATTAAGCCTAACACTGGATGCCTAACTATTGGATATCGCCTATCAATTTCTAAAAGTCATTTAAGATATTTAGCTTCTCTATTCTTAAGGAAAGTTTTGTACTGTAAGAACCTTAGGGTATATTTCATATCCTAAATATCGAAAAGGAACATATATTTGAGTTTTTTTTCTGGAGCTATGTGCAATTTGTAGTTCCTTAGTGTTTCTATGGTCTATTGTAGACATGCTTCTAACATTTGTTCCTCAGGTGCACATCCCAATATATCATCTATGTAATGTAATAACATTACTTTTGGAAATGCTTTTCTTACTGGAGTAAGAACAGCAGCAATACATATTTGACACATAGTAAGGCTGTTTTTCATTCCCTGTGGCAAAACTGTCCATTCATATCTTTTATAAGACTCAGCTAAGTTAATGCTGGGCACTGAAAAGGCAACTCTTTTCATATCCTCCTTATCTAGAAGGATCGAATAGAAACAATCCTTAATGTCTATAACCCAAAGAGGCCATTTTCTAGGCAACTGAGTAGGAGAAGGAAGTCCAGGCTGAAGACTTTCCATAGTTTCCATCTGTTCATTTGCCTTTCTTAAATCAGTCAACATCCTCCATTCTCCAGATTTCTTTCTTACAACAAATACTGGGTAATTCCAAGGACATAGAGAAGGTTGTAAATGTCTTTGGTCAAGTTGCTCTTGTACTATATCTAATAAGGCCTGAACTTTATGGCTAGCTAAGGGCCACTGTTCTATCCACACTGGTGTATCAGTTTTCCATTGGATAGGAACAGGTGAGAGTGTTGGCAGCCCTTCAACAGAAGCCCTGCCTAAAAAACCAAAGTACTCATTTGTAATCCTAATTGTTGTAAAATGTCTCTTCCCCACAGATTGATGGGGATTTTTTCAACTATAAAAGGAGTAAAACCATCTGTTTTGCCTTCAAATGTCTATTTCAAAGGAGTAGCACTAAATTCAGCTGCTATTGATCCTCCTACGCCAGACATGCAGGTGTCTGTCTTAATCTTCGGCCAGTGACTGGGCCAGTTGGCACCTCTAATGACTGTATGTTCTGCACCTGTGTCTATCAAGCCTTCCAGTGGTATGCCATTTATATAGATAGTGAGCATACGTCAGTCAGCTGTAACTGCTGCAGTCTAGAATATTCCTGGATTCTGTTGCTTAGAGTCAGAATCTGGGCAACTATCACCAGATTGCCTATTAAGAGTCTGTATCAGTAAACCTGATGCTACTACTTCTCCTGGTTGATAAGTCACACATTGTCTATCTGTATCTGGGATATTATCTACACATTCCCCAGTTTCCCATATCAGTGTATGGACAAACACTGTTTTGTAAGTACTCTCAGGAGGTGAAATGGTTAAGCCTACTATGCCTGGAGGTAAGGGATCCATAGGCTGGATAGGAACAGATTTCACCTCTCCAGGAGGTATCTCAATTGTCCCAGCTGCATACAACTCTATTCTCCCTAATTGTAATCCTTTTCTCTCGTCAGTTTGCTTCCTGGTTGATTGATGTGTAATCCCTTTCTCCCATCAGATTGCTTTCTGACTGATTGGTCATGTCTGGGTATTGAACTTCTAAAGACTCTCTGGGTGTAGCATTGGCTGCCATCATGCCCCAAGTATTTTTTGCCCTGGGCCCCTCATCCCGTTTCCCTGAACCAGTCTACATTCTGAGGCCCAATGGAAGCCTCTGTTGCATTTTGGACATGGGGTATTGGGTCTTGTTCTCCCACCCTGTTTTCTCATTCTGTCTTTATACCAACATTGAGCTTTCAGATGCCATACTTTACCACATTGAAAGCATTGACGAATCTCCTGGAAGTCCCTTGCCAAAAAAAAAACCCTGACTTCCCATGTTGGGATCTTGGGAAGTCTGCATCATAGCCTGTGTATAAAAGGTATTTCTGCCCACTGTGGCACAATGTCTTATAATCTCCTGTAAAGGAGCATCCTTGCATAGTCCTAGTATTATTCTTCTACAAACCTCATTAGCATTTTCCTTAGCAAGTTGCCTTGTCATAATTACTGTTGCTGCAGTTTCACCAATAGTTTGTATGACAGCTGTCTGCAAACGTCCCACAAAATCAGCAAAGGGTTCATTTGGCCCTTTTGCTATTTTTGTGAAGGCCTCTCCCTTGTCCTGTTAACCTGGAATAAAACACCATGCTTTGATAGTGGCAGAAGCAATTTGCTCATATGCTGCTATGGGGTAATTAATCTGTACTGAAATGTCTACATAAGAACCTACACCTGTTAGTTGGTCACAGGTGATTGGAGTATTAACTCCACTTTGACTATTTCATTGGGCTTGTATCCTACAGAGCTTAATATATTCAGAAAATCACAACAAGTTTTGTCCAGTTTCTAAGCATAGATTTCCAATCACTAGGGGTTAAGATTTCATAAGCCAAATTATGTAATAACATCTTAACATAAAATGATGTAGCTCCAAAAAGAGTGCAAGCCTTTTTCAGGTCTTTGAGGATTTCTAGATCAAAAGGAGTGTATCTTCTACTTTCTTAACCTGAAGAGTTAAACTGTTGAATCACAGGATACATTTCTATTTTCAAATCAGCTGTATTCTGCCCTTCTTCTGTAGCTTTAAGTAGTAAGGTAAAGTTGATAGGGGTGTGTCAAGTACCTGCTTGGAAGCTGCTTTGTGAGAGTGAGAATTACCACGCCCTTCAAGTTCACTTAAGTCCTCAAGCCCTCTGGTGATATTGCCATTAATCTGTCCTTTGTCTTCCTCATTTTCCTCACACTTCCTCATTTGGCTGTTCTTAAAACTTTTTTTTTAATAACTTGCAGGATTCTTTAAGGCCAATTGTATTATTGAAGAGGGGACCCCAAAATTCTGAAAATCCTTAAGGGAAGAAATCTCCTTCAACTCTCCCTCAGTAAGGGGCTCTATCCCGAAGGACAAACAGTTTCATCTTTGTTATCTGAGTGGGATCAGCTCAGTCTTGAATCCCATTGAATTCAATTCAAATTCCAGCTGGAAACTGAAACCCAGGTAGGAGCCAACTTGGGACTCCACTCATGAGCCCCTTTCAGCTTGTAACCAAAGCCCCCTATTATAAAAGAGTCAAAATAAAACCTTCTCTTTGCAGAGGTTCCAGACATACCATACTATTCTATGATTGGCACACCAAGGGCTTCTGCCCACTGGAATACCTTTTCCAGTGCTATCTTCTCTTTACCTTCACCTATTTCCTTAACTGGACTTTAACCTTTCTTTCTTTTTTTTTTTTTTTTTCCCCAATCTTTTTTTTTTTTTTTAATTTTTATTTAATAGCCTTTTATTTACAGGTTATATGCATGGGTAACTTTACAGCATTAACAATTGCCAAACCTCTTGTTCCAATTTTTCACCTCTTACCCTCCACCCCCTCCCCCAGATGGCAGGATGACCAGTAGATGTTAAATATATTAAAATACAATACACAATAAGTATACATGACCAAACCGTTATTTTGCTGTACAAAAAGAATCAGACTCTGAAATATTGTACAATTAGCTTGTGAAGGAAATCAAAAATGCAGGTGGGCATAAATATAGGGATTGGGAATTCAATGTAATGGTTTTTAGTCATCTCCCATGGTTCTTTCTCTGGGTGTAGCTGGTTTAACCTTACTTTCAATCCCCATTCCAATCCCTCTTTTATCAATCTAGGTTTTTGGGTCTGAAAATTCTTTTACAGGAGCCTCTGCACTGCCAGAAGGGAGTTCCCCAAAACTCCCTACCTTTGTGCCGAATCATGAGGGGTTGCAGGGGAGCCAAACCCCTTTATTTGATTCCCTGAACCCCAAACCTGCCAGTAAACCTCATTTAACTTCCTGACCACCAGAAACCCTAAATTAATTTGGGTTCCCCAAATCTAAACCTCATCATTATGTTATATATATATATATATATATATATAGAATGTTTCCTTAGAAATTGAATCAGGACCTTTATCATTGTAGTATTCACATAGCTGATGTCCTACTAGTTTCCAATTATCTGCCTCTATATCTTCTTCCTTTAAGAACCAAGGAGGCATGCATTCTAATGTATCCAAGAGTCCACCAATCTACTCCCAAGTTACAAGTAAACCTTGTCTCTTGATCAACTTAAGTATGCTTTCTATAACGCCCCCTTGGGACAGGGGTAGGGGATGGAGCTGGCTATGGGGGAGAATCTTTTCCTAACATCTTCCCTATTTCAGCTTGAAAAGGTTACTAGTGTAGCCCTTAACAAAGTAAGTTCCCTGTTTGTCTATTAAAATACTCACCCTATTTCCTGGTCACCAGGGACTTCTTCAGTGAAATTAGGGTCCTTGGTTCACACATTGGGTGCCAAGCTCCCTGGGAGCCTCAGAATCAGCTGGAGTCAGGACAAGCAAAAGTCCTTGGTCTTTAGGGGGAGAAGTGCAGGGGATCAACAAATCTGCCACACGTTCTCCACCAACTGACCTCCCTTCTCCTCATCCTCCTCCAAAGTGACTCTGGCTCATCTTACTCCACACCCTAATCCCTCCTATGATTATCTGTATACACCAAAAGATCAAGCCAGCATAGAATAGTGAGAAGGACCATTTTTTCCAAGTATATGCTAATAGAGTTATTGTCCAATGTGTAATTAGCCTTAAGTGCTCAGTTGTCTGATTCCAGTTCACCTATTTAGAGTTTCAGCCTTTTACAATTATTAGATAAAGGGACTTCAGAATTCTTGAACATGAAGATGGTGCATTTTTGAGTGACAACAAGATCAAGATGTAACTATCTTTGTGTGTAGCTGAAGTGAGGTTGATGTAATATGATTTTGTGGTCCCCTGATTTTATGGTGGGGGGTGGCTTCTGTTTCAACAAAAACTCAGTATTTCTAAATCTTCTGACTTTGGAGTTTGCCTCAAGGACTTTGCACACTCTCAATCTAAGAACAACAATCTATCTTATTCTGAATAAACCACTCCTCAATTCATTGCTGACTGCTTCTGGCCTCAAGATAGTACTATGGACCAGACTCCTGAGACAATAGTGATAACCAAATTCCAGAGACCATTCCTGAGTAGTAGAATTAGCATGTTAATGATAGAAAGCTGGATAAATGTGTCTCTCCTTGCTTCTGTTTCTCTGTTGAATTCTCTTAGAATTCAGTATGATTGTAATAGCATAATGATTACAATAAACTTTGCCCCTTGTCTAAGGAGATGGGTTCAAGCCTGCAAATTCTTTTGAGATAGCTCATGACACCCGTCTATAACTCCAAACTTTTGTGGTTCCCTTTCCCAACCTCAACAAGGTTAAGAAGTAGTTTATGGAAGGTGAATGTCTTAAGAAAATGAATAGTTAGGGTAACTTCAGGAGAAATAATATGTATGTTGAAATCTTCTAGTCTAAAGGCAGAAATTGGCCAGGAAAGAAAAATTATAAGCCAGATATCTTATTCATTGAGGAAAGAGGGGAAATGACCTAGGGGTTCATAGACAACAACCTATTATGATTTTGGTTGGGTGATAGTTATTAATAGCATGAATCTCCACAGAAGAAAAGTTACTGAGGGGGAAAGGAAGGGAGAGAACCTGGAAGTAGTGATAGAGAGTAAGGAATATTGATACTCTCCCATCTTGATTAATGAACCTAAGAGAACGAGTGAAGGTGTAGCCAGTACTGGAAAGGGTGGCTAAAGAAGGATATCATGAGGGAGAAGCCATGTTTCAGTAAGAAGTAGTAGATATAAGGATTGGGAAAGAAAAAGATTTAGGATGAAGGGAAAGTTTGTTGCCTATGGAACAGGCATTCCAGAGGATACAAGAGATGGACTGGGTAAAATTAGGATGAAACTTTTGGATTGAGGGGTTGAGGGGTATGGGAATGAGGAATCAGGTGGTAAGGGATATGGAATAGGGATTGGATGCTGATCAAGAGGAGTTCAAATGGGATGTGAACGGGATGAGAATATGTATTATTGTGTTGAGGGCATTACTGAGTAGAGAACTATACTGAAAGGATAAGTACAGCTGGAGAGTTACTTTTTTTTTTCATTGATTCACATCCCAGTTGGAAGATTAGGTTGGCAGCAGAAGGTAGAAGATATCATGTGCTGGTACAGAAAGCAATGAGTACTTTTGGGCAGATAGAAAATGCCTAGCTTGGCCCCAAAACAGTCTTTGCTCAGGGAACCTGGGATATCCATCATGTTTATGGCACCATAGAGAAGCATTGTGGCATGTGGATAGGGAACTAGTTTGGAAGTCAGGAAGACCTGGGTTCAACTCTACTTCTTATACATATTGTCCATGTGAGCTAAGGGCCACAAATCACCCTGGCTCTCTTTGATTGGCCAACAAAAGCCCTAGACCAAGCTCTACTTGGTTTTTGCTTGGGCCCTGATTGCCTCAGCATGAATGTAAATTGTGCCTCTCCAGGCAACAACACCTACATAGCAATACCTGCTTAGCTGCAGGATTTGAGGTTATCTTGACTTAGCTTTGAATCCCCCTTAAACTAACCCCTAAAATGTCAGACAGCAGACTGGCAAAGACTGAGAAGAATTAGGAATAAGCACATTGGGTGTGTAGCAGTAATTAGGATGGTAAGAGAGTGAAGCTGTTTCTATAGAGAATGCTTAGTTTCTACCAGTACACAAAACATTGTCCCTTCATGCACTGATTGATTTACCTGCTTTATGTTTCTTTACATTTCCTTAGTAAATTTGTGGTTTTAAGGTTTAAATATGGAGAGTGTTGACACAATAAACAGAGAGAGTCTTGTCTTGACTACCTACACTGGTGTTTTCTGTCTTTTCTTGCTTTCATGGTCTCTGTGCAAGCTGATATAGTTGGTCTGTTGTTGACATTTCACAAGAAATAGCAGTTGTTGCTGTTTTGGCCAAAAACCTTGAAGGGCTTCCCCTCCAGGGCTGAATTTTTTTTTTGACTAGGTAAAAAAGGACCTTTCTTTGCCTCATTTCTTTCTTAATCACTGAATGGATAATTGCCTCAGTCAAATTGAGACTTATTAAAGAGCTTAGCTTAAAAAAGTCAAAACATGCAAAGCCATCTCCCATCATCATGATCTATATTTGGCCACTGGACCCAAATGACTCTGGAGGAGAAAGTGAGGCAGGTGACTTTGCAAACCTTGTCATGTCATGACATTACCTGTCTAATATCATGGTATTCTTAGAGAATAAAAGACAAACACCAAACTAACAAAAACCATATGATTATCTCAGTAGATGCAGAAAAAGCATTTGATAAAATCCAACACCCATTCCTATTAAAAACACTAGAGAGTATAGGAATAAATGGACTTTTCTTTAAAAATCATTAGTAGCATCTATTTAAAACCATCAGCAAGTATCATATGTAATGGAGACAAATTAGAACCATATCCAATAAGATCAGGAGTGAAACAAGGTTGCCTACTATCAGCATTACTATTCAATATTGGTTTTTTTTTTTAATGTTAGCATTGGCTATTAGAGAAGAAAAAGAGATTAAAGGAATTAGAATAGATAATGAGGAAACCAAATTATCACCCTTTGAAAATGATATGATGGTATTTACTTAGAGAACCTAAATTTACTTAGAGAACTAAAATATATAGAGAATCAACTAAAAAACTACAAGAAACAATTCACAACTTTAGCAAAGTTGCAGGATACAAAATAAATGCACATAAGTCATCAGCATTTTTATAAATTACCAACAAAGTCCAGCAGCAAGAGATACAAAGAGAAATTCCATTCAAAATAACTGTTGATAAGATAAAATATTTAGGAATCACTCTGCCAAGGGGAAGTCAGGAACTATATGAACACAACTATAAAACACTTTCCACACAAATAAAGTCAGATCTAAGAAGTTGGAAAAATATCAAGTGCTCATGGGTAGGTGAAGTAAATATAATAAAAATTATAATACTATCTAAATTAATCTACTTATTTAGTGCCATACCAATCAAACTCCCAAGAAATTATTTTACAGATCTAGAAAAAATAATAACAAAGTCATCTGGAAGAACAAAAGGTCACGAATTTCAAGGGAATTAATGGGAAAAGAATGCCAATGAAGATGGCCTACCTGTGCTACATCTAAAACTATTTTATAAAGCAGCACTCATCAAAACTATTTGGTACTGGCTAAGAAATAGAGTAGTTTATCAGTGGAATAGATTAGGTTCACAGAACAAAATAGTCAATAATTGTAGCAATCTAGTGTTTGACAAACCAAAAGATTTCAACTTTTGGGATAAGAACTCACTATTTGACAAAAACTGCTGGGAAAATTGAAAACTAATATATCAAAAACTAGGCACCTAATATCTAACACTATTTACCAAGATAACCGTGAAATGGGTTCATGATTTAGACATAAAGAGTGATATTATAAGCAAATTAGAAGAATATAGTATAGTTTACCTCTCAGATCTGTAAAGAAGGAAGGAATTTGTGACCAAAGAACTGCAACTCATAATTGAACACCAAATAGATCATTTTAATTAAATTAAGCTAAAAAGTTTTTGTACAAACAAAACTAATGCAGACAAGATTAGAAAGAAAGCAATAAGTTGGAAAACATTTTTACATTTAAGGGTTCTGATAAAGGCCTCATTTCTAAAATATATAGAGAATCAACTCAAATTTATAAGAATTCAAGCCATTCCCTAATTGATAAATGGTCAAAGGATACGAACAGACAATTTTCAGATGAAGAGATTAAAACCATTTCTAGTCATATGAAAAGGGGCTTTAAATCACTATTGATCAGAGAAAGGCAAATTAAGACAACTCTGAGATATCACTACATACCTCTCAGATTTGTTAAGATGACAGGAAAAGATAATGACAAATGTTGCAGGGGATGTGGGAAAACTGGGATACTACTACATTGTTGGTGGAACTGTAAACAGATCTAACCATTTTGGAGAGCAATTTGGAACTATGCTCAAAAAATTATCAAACTGTGCGTATTCTTTGACCCAGCAGTGTTTCTACTGGGCCTATATCCCAAGGAGATCTTAAAGGAGAGAAAGGGACCAATGTGTGCAAAAAATGTCTGTAGCAGCCCTTTTTGTAGTGGCAAGAATCCGGAAACTGAATGGATGCTCATCAATTGGAGAATGGCTGAATAAGTTATGGTATATGAATGTTATGGAATATTATTGTTCTATAAGAAATAATCAGCAGGATAATTTTAGAGAGGGCTTGAGAGATTTATATGAACTGATGCTGAGTGAAAAGAGCAGAATCAAATCATTGTACATGGCAACTACAAGATTATATGATTATCAATTCTGATGGATATGACTCTTTCCAACAATGAGATGATTGAGGCCAGTTCCAATGATCTTGTGTTGAAGAGAATCATTTACACCCAGAAGAAAGACTGCAGGAAATGAGTGTGGATCATAACATAACATTCTCTCTCTTTTTTTTTGGTATTGTTCATTTGAATTTTGTTTTCTTATTCATTTTCTTTTCTTTTTGATCTGATCTTTCTTGTACAGCAAGATGATTATATAAGTATGTTTACATGCATTGGATTTAACATATATTTTAACATGTATAACATATATTGGATTACTTGCCATCTAGGGGAGGGGATGGGGGGAAGCAGGAGAAAATTTGGAACACAAGATTATTCAAGGCAATGTTGAAAAATTACTCATGCATATGTTTTTTTTTTTAATTATTATAGCTTTTTATTTACAAGTTATATGCATGGGTAGTTTTACAGCATTGACAATTGCCAAATCTTTTGTTCCAATTTTTCCCTCCTTCCCCCCATCCCCTCCCCCAGATAGCAGGTTGACCAATATATGTTAAATATGTTAAAGTTTAAGTTAAATACAATATATGTATACATGCCCTTACAGTTATTTTGCTGTACAAAAAGAATCGGACTTTGAAATAGTATAAAATTAGCCTGTGAAGGAAATAAAAAATGCAGGCAGACAAAAATATAGGGATTGGGAATTCTATGTCATGGTTCATAGTCATCTCCCAGAGCTCTTTCACTGGGTGTAGTTGGTTCAATTCATTACTGCTCTATTGGAACCGATTTGATTCATCTCATTGTTGAAGAGGTCCACCTCCATCAGAATTGATCATCATATAGTATTGTGGTTGAAGTATATAATGATCTCCTGGTTGCAGAACCATTTCACTCAGCATCACTTCATGTAAGTCTCTCCAAACCTCTCTGTATTCATCCTGCTGGTCATTTCTTACCAAATAATACTATTCCATAATATTCATATACCACAATTTATTCAGCCATTCTCCAATTGATGGGCATGCACTCAGTTTTCAGTTTCTGGCCACAACAAAGAGAACCGCCACAAACATTCTTGCACATACAGATCTCTTTCCCTTTTTTAAGATTTCTTTCTGGCCACAACAAAGAGTCTCACCACAAACATTCTTGCACATAAAGATGTCTTTCCCTTCTTTAAGATTTCTTTGGGATATAAGCCCAGTAGTAACACTGCTAGGTCAAAGGGTATGCACAGTTTGATAACTTTTTGAGCATAGTTCCAAACTGCTCTCCAGAATGGCTGGACGTATTCACAATTCCACCAACAATGTATTAGTGTCCCTATTTTCCCATACCCCCTCCAACATTCTACCATGCATATGTTTTGAAAATAAAAAGCTTTAACAATAAAAAAAAGAGAAAATCAAAGACAAACAACAACAAACTGACCCTGCATAAATCACTTGACTTTTCAATACTATAAACAGCTCCCTATGACAAATTTCAGAGAAGATACAAATGCCCATTGATTGATAGTTTCTCCTTCTAAAATTTCTCATATCAATAATATCATAGATTCTCATCCCCTACCCTTATTGTGCCTTAAGGTTTCATTGCATTAATATACAACAATTACAATTTTCCAATCATTGGACATCTTATTTCCAATACTTTACTATTGTTTTGAAAAAGCAACTACAAACATTTTTGTGCTGTTAGATCCTTTCTTGTTTTATCTTTAAAATAAAGTTCTACAATGGAATGATTTAACCAAAGTGTTGTTTCTACCAGATTATAGGAGATGGGAGTTACATGAGATAGGGGAGCCCTGGCAAAAATAGCTCACTGACTTTCTTTTTACCCAAGGAAAAGGAAAGAAAAACCTTAGATCCAGTTTAGTTCTACCTTTTGGCAAGTTCTTTTTTTTTTTTAAAGTCAGTCATTAGAATCATTGTTTCATTTCCCACCCCCATCCCCATCCCCATCTCTAACCAGGAGAAAGCCTGGAATTTTGGGACTGGAGTTCACACCCAGGGTTTTTCTGTATCTCTAGATATCAACCCAAATAAAGTTCCTTCCGTCTGATAACTTCCTGTTTTGTAAATAAAACAAAAAAAATACATTTTGTAAAATATAAACATACTAACCAACTGCAGTTAGTTTGATTGGGTTTACCTAACTGACAAAAGAAATTCAGGCTGCTGAAACAGAAATTAGAAAAGTAACTACAGAAAAAAAAAAAAAAAAAAAAGCTTTTGATCCATTTGCCCTACTCTGGCAGAAAGGAAGAAAGAAGTAAGAAAATCAGCACTCCTGCCCCTCACCACTGAAAATGAAGACAATTGCAGTCTAGAAATGAGGTATCCCCTCACCCTAAATCTCCTGCCCTAGGGTCCATTTTATTTCTTTATTCACAAAAAATATGAACACCACAATGAACTCTTTTGTCACAGTCAGCTATCCTGCTATTGCTTCAGTATTTGATTTTTTAAAAATCCTAGTGTGGATTGTTTGTCACACCACTTATATTCTGCAGCTGTGTCCAGGTCAGAGCTAGTAAGTCTCATTGGGAATAAAGAGAAGATTAGACTGCTTGTCTTTAAAAAAAAAAACCACACAATCAGGCTCATTGACCATAACTCTCCCTAACCACAGGAGTCTGTCTCACATTCTACTTACATAAATAGCTATCAAAAAAGCATAAAGTTCAAACTTACAAGCAAGATTAATAAGATTAATACACAAAATTATAAACTACTATTTTCAATTTGCTTTTTAAAAATGTATGTTAATTAACTGAATGGTTTGTTTCTACATTCTCTTGAACTTTTTCTTTTTTTCATTTTTCTATAATTTCTTTCCAGATTTTCTAGGTATTAGTAGTAGTGTAGTGAAGACTGCAAAAATTTTCTCTTCCCAGTGAAGTAAGCTGGGAAGAATGCTTAATTTTCCTTCCCATAACATTCCACCTCATCTTGTTTTTCAGGCCCAGCTGTCCAGTGATGGTACAGGAAAGGAATGGATTTTTTTTTTTTTTTTTGCCAGTCTCATGATTTTGAGAAGTTAGTGGGAGGAGGATGAGGAGAGAAGGAGGAAGAAGCAAAGTTAATAGCTCCAGAAGTGGAAACATCTGAGAATAAAAGTATGATGTACCACATGGTCAGGGTGAGGGGAGAGCCTTGCAGAGACATAGCAGAGTTCCATATTGGGCACTTGAGTTACATCAGTCAAAATTAGTCCGAGTAAATATCTGGGAGCTCTAGGGGTAGGAGTGGTGGTAAAGGACAGGGTTGGGACAAATAACTAATAGCTTGCTCAGCTAATGTAATAGCTAAAGTGTCCAGAGAGTTTATTTCTGGGACAATCATGACGATTTGGAGAGATTGTGCAGTACATGTAAGTATTGTGATTGGTTCAATTTAGCCAACCACATAGTAGAGCAGAGCCTTTCTCAATTGGCCACATTTCTGGAATTGTTGGGGTTTTTAAAAATATCTGAGTCAATTTTGGCTGGCTCTTTTTGCCTCCACTTGCACAGAATTCGGTAAGAGATCATACTATATCGGAAAGGGCTCTCCTTATGACTCTTAAGTCCTTACTTATCTTCTAAGTTTAATCTTTTCCAGTTTAGGTAGAAGAAATGGAGTCTCTACAATCTTATAAGTGTGGAGGGTCTGAAAGGTACTTCAAGATTCTGGCATTCTAGACTGGATTTTTTAGCCAGACAAGTATAAATGTCAAAGGAGCAAAGAGAGACCGTCTAGACCTGTGCCAATGCAAGATGAGATAAGGACTTTTGGCATCGATGCTGCCTTTGGACATAAACTTTGTGGGACCAATGCTATGTAGAATGGTTGGATCCATTTCACAATCCATCAACAATGTATCAGTGTCGCAGTTTTCCCACATCCCCTCCAACATTGGTCATTATCATTTCCTGTCATCTTAGGTGTGTAGTGGTATCTCAGAGTTATCTTAATTTGCATTTCTCTGATCAATAGTGATTTGGAGCACCTTTTCATGTGACTACAAATAGGTTCAATTTCTTCATCTGAAAATTGTCTGTTCTTATCTTTTCGCCATTTATCAACTGGAGAATGGCTTGAATTCTTATAAATTTGAGTCAATTCTCTATATATTTTAGAAATGAAGTCTTTTTCAGATTCTTTGGATGTAAAAATATTTTCCCAGTTTATTCCTTCCCTTCTAATCTTGTCTGCAGTAGTTTTGTTTATACAAAAACCTTTTAACTTAATATAATCAAAATTATCTATTTTGTGATCAATAATGATCTCTAGTTCTTCTTTAGTCACAAATTTCTTCCTTCTCCACAAATCTGAGAGGTAAACTGTCCTATGTTCTTCTAATTTATTCATGATATCATTCTTTATGCCTAGATCATGAACCATTTTGACCTTATCTTGGTATACGTGTAAGGTGTGGGTCAATGCCTAGTTTCTTCCATACTAGTTTCCAATTTTCCCAACAGTTTTTCTCAAATAGTGAATTCTTATCCTCAAAGCTGGGGTCTTTGGGTTTGTCAAACACTAGGTTGCAATAGTTATTAACTATTTTGTTCTGTGAACCTAATCTATTCCACTGATCAACTAGTCTATTTCTTAGCCAGTACCAAATGGTTTTGATGACTGCTGCTTTATAATATAGTTTTAGATCTGGTACAGTTAGTCCACCTTCATTTGTGATTTTTTTTTTCATTAGTTTCCTTGAAATTCTTGACCTTTTGTTCTTCCAGATGAATTTTGTTGTTATTTTTCTTAGGTCAGTAAAATAGTTTCTTGGGAGTTTGATTGGTATAGCACTAAATAAATAGATTCATTTAGGTAGTATTGTCATCTTTATTATGTTTGTTTGACCTATCCAAGAGCACTTGATATTTTTCCAGTTGTTTAGATCTGACTTTATTTGTGTGGAAAGTGTTTTGTAGTTTTGCTCATATAGTTCCTGACTTTCCCTTGGCAGATAGATTCCCAAATATTTTATACTTTTAGTGGTTATTGTAAATGGAATTTCTTTTCGTATCTCTTGCTGTTGGATTTTGTTACTGATGTATAGAAATGCTAAGGATTTATGTGGATTTATTTTGTATCCTGAAACTTTGGTAAAGTTGTATATTACTTCTAATAGTTTTTTAGTTGATTATGTAGGATTCTCTAAGTATACCATCATATCATCTGCAAAGAGAGATCATTTGGTTTCCTCATTACCTGCTCTAATTCCTTTAATCTCTTTTTCTTCTCTTACTGCCAAAGCTAACATTTGAATAGCAATGGTGATAGTGGGCAGCCTTGTTTCACCCCTGAACTTATTGGGAATGGTTCCAGGTTATCCCCATTACATATGATGCTTGTTGATGGTTTTTAATAGATGCTACTGACTATTTTAAGGAAAAGTTCATTTATTCCTATACTCCTTAGTGTTTTTAATACAAATGGGTGTTGAATTTTATCAAATGCTTTTTCTGCATCAATTGAGATAATCATATGATTTTTGTTAATTTGGTTATTGATAATTGACTATAATTATGCTAATAGTTTTCCTGATATTGAACCAATCCTGTATTCCTGGTATAAATCCTATTTGGTGTATTATCCTGGGGATGATTTTTTGTAATCTCTTTGCTAATGTTTTATTTTATTTATTGGCATCCATATTCATTAGGGAGATTGGTCTATAATTTCCTTTCTCTGTTTTTGTTCTACCTGGTTTAGGTATCAGTACCATATCTGTGTCATAAAAGGAATTTGGTAGGAGTCCTTCATTCCCTATTTTTTCAAATAGTTTATGTAGTATTGGAGTTAATTTTTCTTTAAATGTTTGGTAGAATTCACATGTACATCCATTTGCTCCTGGGGATTTTTTCTTAGGAAGTTGATTAATAGCTTGTTCTATTTCTTTTTCTGAAATAGGACTATTTAAGCAATTTACTTCCTCCTCTGTTAATCTGGGCAATCTATATTTTTGTAGGTATTCCTCCATTTTACTTATTTTATCAAATTAATTGGCATAGAGTTGGGCAAAGTAACTCCTAATTATTGCTCCACTTTCCTCTTCATTGGTGGAAAGTTCTCCCTTTTCAATTTTGGGACTAACAACTTGATTTTCCTTTTTCCTTTTTCTAATCAAATTAATTTACCTATTTTTGTTGGTTTTTTTCATAAAACTAACTCTTAGTTTTATTTATTAATTCAATAGTTTTTTTTTTAGTTTCAATTTTATTGGTCTCTCCTTTTATTTTAAGAATTTCAAGTTTGGTATTTGATTGGGGAGTTTTAATTTGTTCTTTTTCTGGGTTTTTTAGTTGTAAGCTCAATTTATTGATCTGCTCTTTCTATATTTTATGCAAGTAAGCATCTAGACATATAAAATTTCCCCTTATTACTGCTTTGGCAGCATCCCACATATTTTAATATGTTTTCCCATTATTGACATTCTTTTGGATGAAATTATTGATTGTGTCTATGATTTGCTTGTTTCACCCATTCATTCTTTAGAGTGAGATTATTTAGTTTCCAATTACTTTTTGGTCTAGTTTCCCCTGGCCTTTTTTTGAATGTAATTTTTATTGCATTAAGAGCTGAAAAAAATGTATTTACTGTTTCTGCCTTTCTGCATTTAATTTTGAGGTCTTTATGTCCTTATATATGGTCAATTTTTGTATAGGTTCCATGAACTGCTGAGAAGAAAGTGTACTCCTTCCTTTCTCCAATTTTCTCCAAAGATCTATCATATCTAGTTTTTCTAGTACTTTATTTACCTCTTCAAAATATCAGATTTCAGGCCCTTCAATCCTTTAAAGTGGAAGCTCCTGCGTCCTGGGTAATCCTTATTTTGGCTCCTCAGTATTTGAATTGGTTCTTTGTAACTGCTTGTAATATTTTTTCCTTCATCTGATCGTTCTGAAATTTAGCCATGATATTCCTTGGGGTTTTAATTTTAGGGACTCTTTCAGGAGGTGTTTGGTGAATTCTTTCAATGGTTATTTTACCTTCTGATTCTTTGGCAGATCTCTGATTATTTCCTGAAAAATAATGCCTAGGCTCTTTTTTCATCATGTATTTCAGGGAATCCAATAATCCTTAAATTGTCTCTCCTAGATCTATTTTCCTAGTCAGTTGTTTCCCCAATTAGTATTTTACGTTTTTTCTATTTTTTCATTTTTTGGTGTCATTTTGTTGTCTCCTCAAGTCATTCATTTCCATTTGTTCAATTCTGATTTTTAGTGAATTATTTTCTTCACTTTTTTTTGTATTGGTTCAATTAAATTTTTTAATGAGTTGTTTTGTTCTGTGGAATTTTTTCCATTTCACAAATTCTGGTTTTTAAGGATTTATTTTCTTTTTCTATTTCACAAATTCTGTTTTTTAAGGAATTATTTTCTTTTTCTGTTTTACAAATTCTGTTTTTCTAGGAGTTGTTTTTCTTTTTCCATTTTATCAAATCTATCTTTTAATGAGCTATATGCCTTTTCCAAACCCTCTTGCAGAGTTTTTATTTCCTTTCCCCATTTTTCTTCCAGCTCTCTTTTAATATCTTTTTAAATTTCTTCTAGGAGAGCCTTGTGTGATGGGGACCAGGTTACCTTTGGAGGCTTCATCTGGAGTCAATCTTCCTTTATTCTCCTCAGGGTTTGAAATCTGTCTTCTCTTTTACCAAAAAAAAAGCTGTCAATTGTCAGAATACTCTTTACATTTTTACTCATTTAAAAAAAAAGTTAAGGTCTGCTTTTAGGGCAGGGGAGGTTTTCCAAGCTTCCTCTACAAGCAATGACTTCCTCTATAAGCAGCTGCAGCTGCTCTGGTTCAATGCTGACTTACTCCTGTTGCTGGATGGGCATGGCCAGGTCCTGTGAGATTTTAGCATTTCCAGGTTCACTATTTACCTTTTGTATTTGTGTTGGTTGTTTTATGACTTCTCTGCTGATCTAGGCAGGTTGCTGATCTTGCAACTAGGGCATAGTAGCCAGCATCGCTGCTGTAGATTCCTCCCCATAGATTCTCCAACCATGTGGAATTTGCATTGCCCCGTGGAGTATGCACAGCCTCTCAGAGCCTGCACTACCCCAGAACTCTGCACTGTCTACACTGTCATCTGTGCTCAGTCTGTTTGTGCTTGGCCACCTCCTTCAATTTCTGATTGAAACAGACCTTTTCTGATGATCTTCAAAATTATCTTCTGCTGCTGAAACTGGAAACTGAATGGATGCCCATCAATTGGAGAATGGAAGAATAAATTGTGGTATATGAATATTATGGAATATTATTGCTCTGTAAGAAATGACCAACAGGATGATTTCAGAAAGGCCTGGAAAGATTTACACGAACTGATGCTGAGTGAAATGAGCAGGGCCAAAAGATCATTATATACTTCAACAACAATACTATATGATAACCAATTCTGATGGACCTGGCCATCCTCAGCAATGAGATCAATCAAATCAGTTCCAATAGAGCAGTAATGAACTGAACCAGCTATGCCCAGAGAAAGAACTCTGGGAGATGACTAAAAACCATTACATTGAATTCCCAATCCCTATATTTTTGCCCATCTGCATTTTTGATTTCGTTCACAGGCTAATTGTACAATATTTCAGAGTCTGATTCTATTTGTACAGCAAAATAACAGTTTGGTCATGTATACTTATTGTTTATCTAATTTATATTTTAATATATTTAACATCTACTGGTCATCCTGCCATCTGGGGAAGGGGGTGGAGGGTAAGAGGTGAAAAATTGGAACAAGAGGTTTGGCAATTGTCAATGCTGTAAAGTTACCCATACATATAACCTGTAAATAAAAGGCTATTAAATAAAAAAAAAATTATTTCTGGGCAAAAAAAAAATACATTTAATAAAAGGCCAGGGGAAACTAAATAATCTCATCCTGAAGAATGAATGGGTAAAACACGAATCATAAGACACAATCGTTACCCATGTATATATCTTGTAAATAAAAGGCTATTAAATAAAAAAATAAAATAAAATAAAAAATAAAAAAATAAAAATTAAAAAAAAAAAAAAGACACAATCAATAATTTCATCCAAGAGAATGACAATAATGGGACAACATACCAAAATTTGTGGGATGCAGCCAAATTAATAAGGGGAAATTTTATATCCCTAGATGCTTACTTGCATAAAACAGAGAAATAGAAAATCAATGAATTGGGCTTGCAACTAAAAAAGCTAGAAAAAGAACAAATTAAAAACCCCCAATCAATCACCAAATTTGAAAATCTAAAAATAAAAGGAGAGATTAATAAAACTGAAACTAAAAAAACTATTGAATTAATAAATAAAACTAAGATTTGGTTTTATGAAAAAACACAACAAAATAGGTAAACCTTTAGGAAAGAGAAAAATCAAATTGTTAGTCTCAAAAATGAAAAGGGAAAACTATCCACCAATGAAGAGGAAATTAGACCAATAATTAGGAGTTACTTTACCCAAAATTATGGCAATAAATTTGACAACCTAAGTGAAATGGAAGAATACCTACAAAAATATAGAATGCCCAAATTAACAGAGGAGGAAGTAAATTGCCTAAATAGTCCTATTTCAGAAAAAGAAATAGAACAAGCTATTAATCATCTCCCTAAGAAAAAATCCCCAGGACCAAATGGATGTACATATGAATTCTACCAAATATTTAAAGAACAATTAACTCCAATACTATATAAACTATCTGAACAAAAATAGGGAATGAAGGACTCCTACCAAATTCCTTTTGATAAGACAGATATAGTACTACCTAACCAGATAGGACAAAAACAGAGAAAAGAAATTATAGACCAATTTCCCTAATGAATATGGATGCAAATAAATAAAATAAAACATTAGCAAAGAGATTACAAAAAATCATCCCCAGGATAAAACATCAGGACCAAGTAGGATTTATACCAGGAATACAGGACTAGTTCAATATTAGGAAGACTATTAACAAAAACCATATAATTATCTCAATTGATGCAGAAAAAACATTTGATAAAATCCAACACCCATTCCTATTAAAACATTACAAAGTATAGGAATAAATGGCCTTTTCTTTAAAGTAGTCAGTTGCATCTATTTAAAACCAGCAACAAGCATCATATGTAATGGGGATAACCTGGAACCATTCCCAATAAGTTCAGGGATGAAACAAGATTGTCCACTATCACCGTTACTATTCAGTATTGTATTAGAAATGTTAGCTTTGGCAATAAGAGAAGAAAAAGAGATTAAAGGAATTAGGGTAGGTAATGAGGAAACCAAATGATCTCTCTTTGCAGATGATATGATGGTATACTTAGAGAATCCTACAGAATCAGCTAAAAAACTATTAGAAATAATCCACAACTTTACCAAAGTTTCAGGATACAAAATAAATCCACATAAATCCTTAGCATTTCTATACATCAGTAACAAAATCCAACAGCAAGAGATACAAAGAGAAATTCCATTTAAAATAACTACTAAAAGTATAAAATATTTGGGAATCTATCTGCCAAGGGAAAGTCAGGAACTATATGAGCAAAACTACAAAACACTTTCCACACAAATAAAGTCAGATCTAAACAACTAGAAAAATATCAAGTGCTCTTGGATAGGTCAAACAAACATAATAAAGATGACAATACTACCTAAATGAATCTATTTATTTAGTGCTATACCAATCAAACTCCCAAGAAACTATTTTACTGACCTAAGAAAAATAACAACAAAATTCATCTGGAAGAACAAAAGGTCAAGAATTTCAAGGAAACTAATGAAAAAAAAATCACATATGAAGGTAGACTAATTGTACCAGATTTAAAACTATATTATAAAGCAGCAGTCATCAAAACCATTTGGTACTGGCTAAGAAATAGACTAGTTGATCAATGGAATAGATTAGGTTCACAGAACAAAATAGTTAATAACTATTGCAACCTAGTGTTTAACAAACCCAAAGACCCCAGCTTTGAGGATAAGAACTCACTATTTCAGAAAAACTGTTGGGAAAATTGGAAACTAGTATGGCAGAAACTAGGCATTGACCCACACCTTACACTATATATCAAAATAAGGTCAAAATGGTTCATGATCTAGGCATAAAGAATGATATCATGAATAAATTAGAAAAACATAGGACAGTTTACCTCTCAGATTTGTGGAAGAGGAAGAAATTTGTGACTAAAGAAGAACTAGAGTTCATTATTGATCACAAAATAGATAATTTTGATTATATTAAGTTAAAAAAGTTTTTGTACAAACAAAATTAATGCAGACAAGATTAGAAGGGAAGCAATAAATTGGGGAAATATTTTTACATTCAAAGGATGTGGAAAAGGCTTCATTTCTAAAATATATAGAGAATTGACTCAAATTTATAAGAATTCAAGCCATTGTCCAATTGATAAATGGCCAAAAGAACAGGCAGTTTTCAGATGAAGAAATTGAAACTATTTGTAGTCACATGAAAAGGTGCTCCAAATCACTATTGATTAGAGAAATGCAAATTAAGACAACTGTCAGATACCTCTACATACCTATCAAATTGGCTAAGATGACAGGAAACAATAATGACCAATGTTGGAGGGGATGTGGGAAAACTGGGATACTGATGTAAATGTATCCACCAAATGGTGGACCCGTGAAATGGATCCAGCAATGGAGAGCAGCTTGGGACTATGCTCAAAAAATTATCAAATTGTGCATACATACCCTTTGATCCAGCAGTGTTTCTACTGGGATTATATCCCAAAGAGATCTTAAAGGGGGGAAAGGGACCCACATGTGCAAAAATGTTTGTGGTAGCCCTCTTTGAATTTGCAAGAAACAGAAAAGTGAGTGGATGTCCATCAATTGAAGAATGGCTGAATAAATTATGGTATATGAATACTATGGAATGTTATTATTCTGTAACAAATGACCACCAGGATGATTTCAGAGAGGCTTGGGTCAGAGACCTGCATGAACTGATGCTAAGTGAAATGATCAGAACCAGGAGATCATTATACACTTCAACAACAATACTAGTTGCTGATCAATTCTGATGGACATGGCTCTCTTCAACAATGAGAGGATCCAAAATAGTTCCAACTGATCTGTAATTAACAGAATCAGCTACACTCAGAGAAAGGATACTGGGAAATGAGTATAGACTACAACATAACATTTCCACTCTTTCTGTTACTGTTTGCTTGCATTTTTTTTTTTTTTTGTTCTCAGGTTATTTTTATCTTCTTTCTAAATCCGATCTTTCCTATGCAACAAGATAGCTATATAAATATGTATACATATATTGTATTTAACATTTACTTCAACATATTTAACATTTATGGGACTACCTGCCATCTAGGGGAGGGGGTGGGGGAAGGAGGGGAAAAGTTGGAACAGAAGGTTTTGCAAGGTTCAGTGCTGAAAAATCACCCATGTGTATGTTTTGTATATAAAAAGCTATAATAAAAAATAAAATTTAAAAAATATATATTATATATATTTTAAGAAGAGATGGTGAGAAACAGGAGAGGAATGTTCATTCAAGACAATGGAACATCTGCAGCCTTTTATTTATAGCTCAACTTGTTATAAAGTTTCAAATCATAATTATTCATATTCCCACAAGAGGGTCTTCACTCAGTTAATCCCTCACATCTATATGTTTGTGAAATGAGAACTTTATCAGCAAAACTTGAAGCAAATATTTTTTCATAATAATGGTTACTGTGTATTTCCCTCCATTCTGTTTTCCTTCTGTTTGTCCTAGTGTTCCTCTCTCTCTCTCTCTCTTTCTCTCTCTCTCTTTCCTCTTCTCTTTCCTCAAAAGAATTTTGTTTCTCAAAGATCCCCAATCCACCCACCCTTCTAACACTTCCTTACTCTTTCTCTTATTTCTTTCTCCTACTACTTCCTGTAGGATAAACAAAATTGAGTTTATCCTGTAGGATAAACAAAATTATGTTACTTTACTGAGTATATGTTATTCCTCTTTGAGCCAATTCTGATAAGAATAAGATTCAAGCAATTACTGAGGTTTCCCAACTTGTTTTCCATTGTAAAAGCTTTCATTCCTCTTTTATGCAAGATAATTTACCCCATTCTACTTCTCCCTTCTTGTACATCTTTTTCTCACCCATTAATTTTATTTTTTTAAGATAACATTGCATCATAGTCAACTCACACCCATTCCCCTTGTTATATATATAGTTTATATAAACTATATATTATATAGTTAGTTATATCTAACTGCCTTAGATAATTAAAAAGTTCTTAAGAATGTTAACCAGACTAAATCAACCTCTAATCTATGGATAGCTGGAGCTAAACAGAACAGGCTAGAGACAGGAAAGTAAGGAATCAAGCAGAACTTTAATTTCAAAATAAGGGAAACAGCTTACAAACAAGGAAAGAAATTAAACACATTACACTCCTCCATTCCCTCACACCTGAAGGAAAACTGCTTTTGTGTGCAGAAATCTTAATATTTACACCAATGGCTACACAGTAAGCTGTGGCCCTGGCAATGAACAGTGACAGAAACAATGTGATGTTTGATTCATAGCAGGACTTCAAGACGGGAACATGGATAGTACAAGTGCTTGTCTGAGATTAGAGAATGTGGTGCAAGTCAAAACAATATAATAATTATGTAAAACAATTCTGGGATTTTGCTATGTTTGAGATCATCTATTCTAGAGGGTGAGTACAAAGAACAGTTGCTATGCCAAGCTCAATGCACAACTTGCTTGTTGAACCTCAGTTCTGGAAAACAAGATGTCCCTAATATTTTCTCATGTAAGGATGTAAAAATGTTTAGCCTTATTGAATCATTTATGATTTCTCTTTCCTGTTTACCTTTGTTATGCTTCTCTTGAACCTTGTATTTGAAAGTCAGAATTTCTATTCAACTCTGGTCTTTTAATCAGGAATTCCTGAAAGTCTTCTATTTCATTAAATATTCATTTTCTCCCTGATGGTTATATTCAATTCTGTTTTGTAGGTGATTCTTGGCTATAAGCCTATCTCCTTTACTTTTCAAAATATCATATCCTAAATCTTCTGATCCTTTATTGCAAAAAGTATTAACTTGTTAATACTGACTGTTAGGGGAATTCCTCTCTCCGAGATTTGCCACGTAGCCTGTATGCCATGTCAGCTTTGGCAGGGCAGGCCTGGGAGGTAAAAAGGGGCATGGCTTCTGAGGTGGGAGGTTGTACTTTGAAAGAGTTATAGGAACTTTTAATAGGTTCCTTGAGGTGGCGGGAGGTGTTTCCTCTTAGTAGATCTTTTCCTTGAGTGCAATATCACTCCACATGCTTCCTTTCTGTAGTTTCCACCTATGGCAGTGCTGAGTGGGCTGGGCACAGGTAATCTGGGAGGAGAGGAAGCATAAATAGACAGTTCTGAGCAGAACTTGCACTCTTGTTTCCTGTTGCCCCTACTGATATGATAACTGAATAAAGACAGATTGTTTGTACCTCCCCATCAACTCTTCTCTGTGTGTATCTGATGGGGCAACGAAGACTAGTAAGTATGGCTCTGATGGCTTACTCCATTTAGGGAGACATGTGCTTGGAGAGTCCAGTACAGTCAGTTGTACAGTCAGTAGAATTTTGGCTGCTTCCAATATTTTCTTTTTGACTTAAAAACTTGGGAATTTGACTGTACTATTAGTGGGAGTTTTCAATTTGGGATACCTTTTAAGAGATGATTAGTAGATTATTTCAATTTTTATTTTATCCTCTGGTTCTAGAGTATCAAGGCATTTTTCTTTATAAATTCCTGAAAAATGATGCCTACTTTCTATTTTTGATCATGGCTCTCAGGTAGTTAATAATTCTTAAACTATCTCTCTTGGATTTATTTTCCAGGTCAGTTGTTTTCCAATGAGATATTTCACATTTTCTTTTTTTCTCTACAACCCCTACCCCATTATTTTGATTTTGTGTAAGTGTGTTTGTTTCTTGATGTCTCATGGAATCATTAGCTTTCACTTGCTCAATTCTAATTTAAAATTTTGAGTTCTGAATTTTATGCCTTTCTATCTCCTTACCCCTCCTCATCCCTGGGATGGTAAGCAATAAGATATATATGTGCAATTACATAAAAAGTTTTATATTAGTCATTTTGTATAAAAAATTCCTATTTCAAGAAAGCACATATATAATAAATACTACATAGTATATTCAGAACTGTGCATCTTTTCTTTGCTTCCTTGTAGTTTTTCTTTGCTGTGCACTTTTTACTTTGTTCTTTTTTTCCCCTTTCCTATTTTCAACACTCAAGCAGGCAACAGTTAAGTACAGATATGGATATATGTGTGTGTGTGTGTGTGTGTGTTTGTATCTCACACTCAGACATGTATGTACATATACATACATATATAGATATCTATATAGACATCGATATAGATATATACAGATATGTATATTAATATATATCTTTTTATAAGGTTTTATAGTACCTGTTTGTCCTGTTTCTCTGAAGGTGGATAACATCCTCCTCCAAAAGCTCCTTTTTTGTATATATTTAAATCTACCAATTCATCATTTCCTGCACGACAGCAGTATTCTAAACATATACTATCTAGTTGTTTTAAATAGTCTAAAACACTATTAATCAATATGGCTGACATATGGGATAGTTTTTCTATCTTTCTTTTTTGATTGACTATTTTAACTTTAATTTTATCTGAGGGTCAATGATTACTACCCTTACTTTTTTATCTAATAAATTTTGCTCCTAATCATTATTATTATGTTTGTGTATACCTCTTGTTCCCTGCTGACTCCTCTAGTTTACTTCTACCTCCTACCTTATCTTGCTATTACTTAACCTACACCCCCCAAGGGTTCCTCTCTTATCCTTTCTTCATAATCTTTCCCTCCCTCTTTATCCCATTCCCATTAATCTACACTTCTTATCTCATTGCTACTAATCTACACACCTTTCTCTACCCCCCCCCCCATCCTATTCCCTCTCCCTCTTATTTCTTAATAAATTATTTTATTGCATTGGCCCAACTTATCTATGAACAATTAATATATTTTAAAGATCATTCCTTATCTGTGTGAAAATATTTTATTACCATTAAACACCCAATTTTTCTTTTTGTCTAGAATTATTTTAAGTGGAATTTTACTTTCCAATTCTTGCTTCTGAGAATTGTCTTAATTTCCTCTTCACTGGTGGTGAATTTGCCCTTTCATTTTTGATACTAGTAATTTGGTTTTCTTCTTTCTTTTTTAAAGTCAAATTAACAGATGATTTAACTCTTTTTTTTATTTTTTTTCATAAAATCAGCTTCTAATTTTATTTATTAATTCAATGATTTTATTACATTCAATTTTATTAATTTCTCCTTTGATTTTCAGAATTTCCAATCTGGTGTTTAATTGGAAATTTTTAATTTGTTCTTTAGTTTTTTAGTTGCATGTGCAATTCAATGATCTATTTTTTTCTCTGTTTTATTAATGTAAGCAATGAGATATATAAAAGTTCCCCTAAGTACTGATTTAGCTGCATCCTACAGATTTTGGCATGTTGTCTCATTGTTGTCATTTTCTTTAATGAAATTATCAACTGTTTCTATTATTTGTTTTTCGATCCCCTTTTTTGGAAGGGGAAATTAGAATTTTTAAGTCCTACTTAATTTTTAATCTCTCTTTCCATTGTCTCCAGTTCTAATTATTAAGAAATTATTTTCTTCAGCTAGTTTTTGTACTCTTTTTCCATTTGGCTAATTCTATTTTTTAAGGAGTTCTTTTCAGTGGATTTTTTTGTGCCTTTCCCCCCAAATTATTTGGCCTATTCTGGTTTTTAGAGTGTTTTCTTCAGTTTTTTTTTGTGCTACTTTTACCAAGCTCTTGACTTTTTGCTCATGATTTTCTTGCATTATTCTCCTTTCTTTCCCCATTTTTTCCTCTACCTCTCTTATTTGATTTTCTAAATACTTTTTGGAATTTTTCCAGAAATTCTTTTTTTTTGGGGGGGGGGGGCTTTATACCAAGTCACATTTTCTTTTAGGTTTTGGATGTAACAATTTTGATTTTTTGATTTGTTGTCTTCTTCTGAGTCTGTGCTTTGATCTTTCCTGTCACCAGAGTAACCTTCTATTAGTTAGGTTCTTTTCCCACTCTGCCCCTCCCCCCACTTTCCAGTCTATTTCTTGACTTTGAGCTTTGATAAAATTGTGTTCTGTTCCTGGAGTAGAGGTGATATTAAAGTGGAGCTTCAGTTTTTTTGTGAAGCAGTTTTCAGAGACATTTTGGGGTTTTCGGTTCTTCCAAGTTAGTATGATCTAAGGAGAAGTATGTTACTACTCTCCCAGCCTGTGGTCTGGTCTGTGAGTGACCACAAACAAACTTTTCTGCCATGGAACTGTGACCAGGGTTCTCACTCCCCTGTAGCCACAAGCTCGGGTGTACTAGTGTTTCTCCTTGTCCTCAAATTGTAACGAAGACTATGATCCAGATGCAAGTATGGGCAATGAGTCTTGCACCCAGTGTCAGCAAAGGGACCCCTGTAATCCCCTTCTTACCTGCTGTCTGATCCCCTTACTATCTGTGGGCTGAGAACCTCTGAAGCCACTGCTGCTGATTCAATTGTCCCCATGGCCTGTTGTTATCTTGCCTGGGTGGTACCTATACTGCACCACATTACATTCTCACCCCAGTGCATGAGACCTTTCCTGCCAATCTTCTAAGTTGTATTGGACTGGAAAATTGTTTCATCCCATCCTTGTATAGGTTCTGTTGCTTCCGATTTGTTCTGAGATTTTATTTTAAAGTTATTTGGAAGAAAATTTGAGAGAGGTCCAAAGATGGTTCCAATTTGGAACTACAGTCAAAAAAATCATCAAACTTGTACATACCCTTTGATCCAGCAGTGTTACTACTGGGCTTATATCCCAAAGAGATGTTATAGAAGGGAAAGGACCCATATGTGCAAGAATGTTTGTGGCAGCCCTCTTTGTAGTGGCCAGAAACTGGAAACTGAGTGAATGCCCATCAATTGGAGAATTGGAGAATTAATAAATTGTGGTATATGAATATTTTGGAATATTATTGGTCTGTAAGAAATGACCAGCAGGGTGATTTCAAAGAGGCCTGGAGAGACTTACATGAACTGATGCTAAGTTGTAGAGGGCTGAAACTATTGAGTTGATGCACTGAGGTCAGAACTGCCACACACTTGAGGATAACTACCGATTGGACAATACTCTATGGGCATATGCTTGGAAAATGATCCTTTCCACTATCCGTGCTGGTTCAATGATTGCTGTATACAGAGGATTGTAGGAGGGACTAGGGGGGTGGAGTAAGAGTAGCCAGAGTCACATTTGGGTGGTAGACAAGGGGGAAGGCGGTCTCGGAGATTCTGCTTCCATCCTGCTCAATCCTGCGTCCAAGGACCAAGAAAAAGACTGAGGACTTTTGCTTATCCTGACTCCGGCTGATTCTGAGGTATCCTGGGTGCTAGCGCAGTCATCACACTAAGTAAAATGAGCAGGACAAAGAGACCATCATATACTTCAGCAACAATAATATATGATGATCAATTCTGATGGACGTGGCCATCCTCAGCAATGAGATGAACCAAATCAGTTCCATTTGTTCAATAATGAATAGAACCAGCTATATCCAGTGAAAGAACTCTGGGAAATGAGTGTGAACCACTATATAGCATTTCCAATCCCTCTGTTTTTGTCCACCTGCATTTTTGATTTCCTTCACAGGTTAAGTGTACATTATTTCAAAGTCTGATTCTTCTTATGCAGCAAAATAATTGTATGGAGATGTATACTTATATTGTATTTAGCATATACTTTAACATATTTAACATGTATTGGTCTACCTGCCATCTGGGGGAGGGGGTGGAGGGAAGGAGGGGAAAAATTGGAACAAAAGGTTTTGCAATTGTCAATGCTGAAAAATTACCTATGTATATATCTTGTAAATAAAAAGCTATAATAAAAAAAGATTCACAGTCTCTTTATTCTCTCTCTTAATCTGAAATTTTTATGTACTATAAAAAGGTCTGCCAAAAATATTTTTACAAATATCGGTCTTTTTCCTTTTTCTTTGACCTCTACTAGATATATACCTAGTAGTAATAGTAGAGTTGGGTCAATAGCACAATTTCATAACTTTGGGGGCATAGTTTCAAGGTGCTTTCTATAATGATTGGATCAATTTTGCTATTTCAATACTGAACAAGTGAGGCCATTTTCTCATAGCCTTTCCAACATTTTCATTTTCCTTTTTTATCATCCTTACCAGTTTAATGAATGTGAGGTAAAAACTCAGAGTTACTTTCATTTGAATTTCTTTTAATTATTAGTGATTTAGAGCATTTTTCATATTATGGATACCTTCAATTTCTTCTTGTGAAAACTGCCTGTCATTTTCAATTGTAGAATCACTTAGTCTTTATGAAATTGAATCAATTTCTTATGTATCTTCAACATCAGATCTTTATCAGAAAGTCGTCCTACAAAGATTTTTCCTAATTATCTTTCCTTTCTAATTTTAACTACATTTAATTTGTGCAAAAACTTTGGATTTACATTTTAATAAATTGTCCATTTTATCTTTTGTGATGCTATCAGTTGTTTAATCATGAATTTCTCCTATATCTTGGTTTATATTGTAAGATGTTAATCTATACCTAATCTCTAACAAATTGATTTCTTAACAGTTTTTGTCAAATATCCTAAAAATGGACTTCTTAGTGGGTATGTGTGTATATATATATATATATATATATATATATATATATATACTTTATTAAAACATGGTAAAGTAACTAACTGCAAAGGAGTTATAGCATAGCAAAATAAAATGTAAAGAAGCTTTTAAATATAAAAAGCTGAAAAGCAGCAGATTCCATCATTTAGGTCTTCACCTCTCAAGTTTCTTCCTTGGGAAAGATAGAGGAAAGAGTAAGAGAAAGGATTTCAGGCTTTTGGGAATCCATCAATATGAGCTTGATAAACATTAGGAAAAAAAAACAAGTGGAATAAGGACCTACTGGAAGTTGAAACTATCTGTCTCTTGGTCTCATAATAGTTAACGTTTCAGGGCAGTTGCTAGTCTTACTTTGCCTTTGTATCAAATTGCCAGTCTATTTCATATCCCATTTTGCTCAGTACAGATTCTGAATCTCTGTTATGACCACAGAACCTAAGAATTTGTGAGTCAGAAGTGATCTCAGCAGCTAAATAACCCAACCCTTACATTAACGAATCGAGTCAGAAATCATTTAACTAAGCACTTATTATATATGTCAGGCACTGTGCTAAGGGCTGGAGATAAGAAAGGCAAAAGACAGTCTTCTCAAGGAGCTTACTGTCTATTGTGGGGCAACAATACGCAAACAACTATGTACATACAAGATATAAAAATGATATTTTGAAGAATATTAACAGGGGAGAGTTGCAACCATGAAAGAAAAGTTTCTTGGTGAAATTTTAGTTAGAATTTGAAAGAAGCTAAGAAGTAGAGATGAAGAAAGTGAAAAGTCAGAAGCTAAGGTGTCATGAATGAGAAAGAGCCAAGAGGCCAAGAATCAACAATTTAGAAAATATGAGGGCAGTAAGATGTAAAATGACTGGAAATGTTAGAAGAGACCATATTTGAACACCAAATAAGATCTTGTAGATTTTATGTTGAATCCTTGATGTCATGGGGAGTTATTAGAGTTGATTGAGCAGAAGAGTGACATGGTCAGTCATGTACTTTAGGAAAATCAATTTGCCATCTGAATAGACCATAGGATATATGGGGAGAGGGTTGAAGAAGAGGAACTAGCCAACAGGCTATTGCAATAACCCAGACATGAAACCAATAACAGGATCGTGGCAATGGCAGAGAAGAGAAAGGGGTATATGAGAGATGTTATGAAGATACTATCATCTTTTGTGGATTTAGCAATTGATTGGCTATGAAATGAATCCCTACTTTACCCATCACATAGCCCAGCATTTGCTGGCCCATCAAGGAAAAAAAAGCTATTCCATTCAGCTCCAATTGTAGGAAGTCTTCCGGATCTCAAACTTCAACTGGCTTCTTTGAAACTTCCACCCATTTAGAATTGCCCTCTAGGGCCAAAAAGTGAAACCAAGTGAAATCAAACAGATGTTTATTAAGTACCTATTATGTATCAGGCACTGTACTAAGGGATGGAGGGGGAAAGAGAGATTAAAAAAACTGTCCCTGCTCTCAAGAAAATCACAGTCTTAATGGGGAAGATCACATACTATGTGCAATTAACATATATGCAAGATAAATTGGAGAGAAATTAAATACCTTCTCTACATAACAACATTAGATTCTTTAAGCCAATTATGAGGTCCCCCAAGTCTTCCCTTTTCCTAGATTAAACTTTCACTGTTGCTTCAGATGATTCTATATGACATGAACTCAGCACTTTTTTCATCCTGGTTGCCCTCCTCTGGAGTAGGAAAGTAATTAAGGGTTGGTAATTAAATGATATGACTTACTCTCTTTCCCTGTCAGGAAGAAGGCCAAATCCTGTTCTGTATGTGGAGTCAGAATCTATTGTTAATTCATCCAATTTATCTCCAATCTAAGTTAGCATTTTTAAAGACATTCACAATAACCTTTGAGACAATCTTGAAGGCAACTTAGCTTTCTCAGAACTGTCTTATTATCATAAGACAGTCATAATGTAAACTCTAAAAACCATAATTACATACAAAAAGGAAGTTAGCCTTTCCAAACTATCTTGATTGATAAATCTTTAGACAGGTCTTGAACTTGGTCGGTTAGTGCTTTTGCAGCTGAGAAACCTCAAGGCTATATTTCCCCTATAAAAGATCTGTTTGATGAACTTTGCTAAGTCCTTTCCAGGACTAAGCCCACTATGAGTTTCTTCTCTCTCTCCCCTCATAATGTTTTCCTTTTAATAATGCTTTTCTCTTTACTATATTGTAACTCTGATCAGTCTAACCTGTCAATCAATGGTTTACTCCCACCTCACAGAGTATTTACTTTCTCCTGGTTAATTGTGAGTTCCCTTGGGGAACTTGTCTTTTTCCTTGCTAACTATTTGCCTCCCCACTGTATTTCATATTTGCCATTTCTGATGCCTATTTTACCTCCTAATCTTGTCTGTAACCTATTTCCTTAAATAAACCTGTCTTTTACCAAAGAGAATGGCCATTGTGAATTAGTCACATGTTTATTTCATTAGGTATTAGCTACCTGGACCTCATCATTAATTGGGGTAAAATTTTAAAATCATAGTATACTAATTTTATTATTAATGAGGGGAGCCTGAAAATGGCAAGGGCATCCTGAAACTCTCTGAAAATTCCTTCAAGGAGAAATTCTCCTTGAACCCTGTCTCTGTGAGATCCACCCCAAGGAACCAAGATAAACCACTTTATGGTGAGGCTAGCTGAAGTAATCTCATTTAGCTGGACATCTAGATTTCTACTGATCCCTATTGTTAGCTCAAAACCACTCCCAGTAAGTGGTCTTATCTAGACCTAGACAGCATTAAGGGAATCTCATTTGATTGAAACTTCTCAGATTTCCTTATAAAAACAGCAACTTGGAGATCAGTCCTTGCAGAGGACCTAATATGCCATGCCATGCCATCTCATGCTATGCTATGCCAAGGAGCCTTCTGCCCTCTGAAATGCTATTCTCTTTCAGCGTTACCCTATCTTAACTCTCTCACTTAAGACTTTATCCCTCTCTGTTGGAATTTCTCTACTAGAAACTTTACTTCTCTGTCAGATCTTGCCACTAAGGAAGTCAGTCTTTCTATTCATGTATAGCAAAGGCTGACTTCCCAAAGCCAATAATAAACTTTTTTTCAGTCTAGCTTTTTGGGTTTATAAATTCCTTTATAAAGAACCTCTGTGCCGCCAAAAGGGGGTTCCCACAACTCTGTACCTTGTGTCGAATACTAAAGGGGATTTAAGGGAGCCAAATCTCTTCATTTGGTTCCCTGAACCCCAAACTTGCTACTAACCTCATCATTTAACTCCCTGACCACCAGGAACCCTAATTTCATCATTTGGGTTCCCTGAACCTAACCTCATCATTATGGCACACTGTTTTTCAAATCATGGACAGACCCAATTTGACTATGTTCTCTCTGTTTTCTGTATGTCCTCCCACTATCAATCCAGATAGGGTTACCTTAGTCCTAGGTTTCAGTCCCAATGGACTAGCAGTACACTGTAGTTCCCTCATTCTTCTCTTTGCAAAATCCCTAATTAGAAGTTAGTTCCAACTCCTGCTGAGTTCATAGACTCCCAATGGAACATTGGATATCACATTGGTTTCATAACATCTTCAATAACAATCCTTATCCAAATTGACTACGTGGAGGCATCTCCAGCTACAAAAAGAAAAATCTTTATTCATTAAATGTTTCTTCTAGCTTGTAATCAGTGAAAATAGGTTTCACAAGGTACTGGAAAGCATTTTTTTAAGTGAGTAGCTTGGTATAGGCCAAAGAGAAGTTTTCAATGACTGGCCTCCAGGATTAGAAATTGTCCTGAAGCTGTTTAAAACCACCCAGAAGGAGAAAGGATATATCTTCTTTCTTTAGCCTCCCTTTCTGTGAAGTATCTCTTCAAGGTGGTGGAGGCACTTGATAAAAACAGAAAGCAAAAGTAAAATCTCTGAAGAAGCTTGATGGCAAGAAGACTGGGAGCTATATGAGAGTGTAGGAGTTAGGGAGTTGGGGAATTAAAGATGCCTTGGTTAGGAGCAAACAGACAGTAGCATGGGCAGCTGAATCTGTTTTTCTTAACTTGAAGTTATACATAACAGAAACTTCTTTAGGTCCAAGGACAGCTTGCTGAAATTTTTCCCCTGCATACTAAATGGGGGAATGTTTGGTTGTCAAAAAAAATTCCCCTTTCTTTCCATATAACTCCATGAGCATGCAAAACATGAAAGGCATATTTGGATTCAGTATAGATGTTCACTTCTCATTCCTTTCCCCAATTCTAAAGCTCTAGTGAAAGCAAAAATGCTCTGAATCTGGTAAGGAGTTAGAACCTGCAATGACTGGTTTAGAGTGAGCTTAGAGGCTTCCTCAGTTAGAAGGACTGTGGCAGCCACTGCTCTAAGGCAGGAGAGTTACCCCAAGACACCAGTTTATTTGAGAAGTAGTAAAGGGCTAAGACTGGGGGAGAGGTCAGTTTAGCTTCCAGGGACTTAAAAAGCCTTGGTCTGATCAGGGTCCCATTCAAGAGAAATTGTGTCAGGATCTCGAATAGAATCATAGAAGGGCTTAGCAATAACCAAAGCTAAGTTTCCAGATTCTACCAAATCTAGCCATGCCCAGTAAAGTAAATCTCTGTTTCTTTAGAGGAAAGTTCAGGGAGTGATAATATTTCTTGGCCCAAATAATTAATAAACTAAGATAGGCAAAGTAGTCCTTCAGATGAAGAAACTATTGCCCCAAGAAGTCAGAAAGTTGACGGGTTTTATGGCAGCAGTCAGAGAAGCCTCCAGGTTTGGGTTGCAGATCAAGATATCATCTAAATATTTAATTGTGTTCATGGCTACTTCTGACCACTTGCTCTGATTATAGAAATTTGCTATAAGAGGAAAAAACAGAGACATGATTATAATGGTGTCAAAATGGGTCCCTCAAGTTTCAGTCTGAAAGCACATACATTGCAGGATAAAGCATCCTTAGCTTTATTTTACAACCAGTCATGCAGTAACAATTCTATCTCATAGTCAGACTCAGGAATAATTAATTAGGAAACAAAGAAACAGAACTGGGAAACTGAGTCAAAAGGATCCACCATTGAGCAGAGGCTAAAGTTGTCCTGCCAGCTCTTGCTCAGATAATATATCCACCTCTGACAGTTCAGGAAGGCATCCCTCTGAGTAACTTATGGCATTTCTTTCAAATGGTGGGTTACTGACCTAATTATCCATCAGGCAATCACACTGAAGTTCAAAACTCAAAAGAATATTACTTACACAATGAGAGGATCCAAATCAGTTCCAATTGATCAGTAATGAACAGAACCAGCTACACCCAACCAAAGAACACTGGGAAATAAGTGTGGACCATAACATGGCATTTATTGTTTGCTTGCATTTTTATTTTACTTCCAGGTTATTTATACCATCTTTCTAAATTTGATTTTTCTTGTGCAGCGAGACAACTGTATAAATATGTATACATAGATTGTATTTAATATATACTTAACATGTATGGTACTACCTGCCATCTAGGGAAGGGGGTGGAGGGAAGGAGGGGAAAAGTTGGAACAGAAGTTTTTGCAAGGGTCAATGTTGAAAAATTATCCATGCATATGTTTTGTCAATAAAAAGCTATAATAAAAAAAAGAATATTAGTTACAGTCCTAAGAGATTTTATCTCTAATAGCAAATTCTACTAATCACAGCTTATATCTAGATACATTATTTTTAAAAGTTTACCAGAATTTACACACATAGGAGATTTTATTTAACATCTTTTTCTTTTCTTTTTCTTGTGTTTAAATTCATCCTGGTTCAAAGGATTAATCATTAAACAAACTGATAGATTCTGGGAAGTAAACACATTCCTTGTTTAAGAACTATACATCCTAAACAGGCTTATTTCTCAGGGCTGATGACCTTTCTTAGCCTGATGGTTTCAAGAAAACTGGTAAACTTACAAATCAAGGAGAGTTGACAGAAACCCCAAAGAAGGGTCTGGATTCCAACTATTCTTGATGTTTTCATGGGGTGTGCTATTTGCTACCTCCCCCTGCAACTCTGTGAAGGGGGGGAAAGTGCTGCCATCCTCATACTTGAAGGTGAACTGATAAGGCTGTTTTACTTCATCCCTCTTATTCCATACATAGTTGATTACCAATTTTAGATTTAACATGATGACAATAATTCCAAATAAATTAGTTAATAATTTTAGAATTTTTAAAAGTAATAGCCAAATAAGCTTAACTGTAATTTCCTCTTAATTTTCTAGTAAAAGTGAAAATAACTAATTCCCTAGATTATATTTACAAAGCATTATAGAATGGTATTAGCAAGGCTAAATAAACTTTCTACCTTCTTTTAGTTTATTCTATTCCTAAGCTATTGCAGCTTTGGAAGTTTTTAGAGAGGATTTCTATTTTCTTAAATATTTCCCTTTTGTTTTAAGGAGAAAATAAGATAATTCTTAAAACTGAGACAGAACAGATTTTTAAATTGCCTTAACTTTAGTTCATGAGATTCCCTAAATTCTAATTAAATGCTCCAGACAAGCTGAATTGCTATTTGGTTATTTTCCAGTTCACACAAACTATTTCTTTTTTGTGAGCCAGGAAAGGATTAAGATACCAAGTTTTTACTGACAGGGCTCTCAGAAGTTTGACTTTAGATAAGTCAAAAGCAGGCTGTTTGTTGCCAGTGTATTTAAGGTAGCAGTGAACTGTTTTTCTGTTTCCCTAAATTAGTTCCCAAACTCTTAAATTTTCTGTTAACACAGTCAGCGCAAAGAGATAACAATTTACATATCTCTTTGTGGGCTTTGATTAGAGTTCCTTTAAAACTGCTTTTCCTATCATATCTAAATAACAAATTTCACTGAACTGAGTGAATATAATTTCTTTCTCTCCCTCTCACTTCTTCATCCATATATCCCTTCTTTAATCAGGGAAGGAAGGAAGGAGAAGAAAGAGACTCTCTTTCTTCTATGTACCATCCTCCTGGTGGGGTTCTGGGGAGACCTTCATTTAATTGAATTTGCGTCCAAATTATTTTACACATGCACACAAATTATTTATTTCAATATTGACATTGTATGTTGGTCACATCTAAAAATCCATGTAATTATAAATATGAAACAATCACATCTAAAAAAGCAGTTAACATTGCTCTAATCAAAATAAATAATTTATCATAAATTACACAGCTAATACATACCTACAACTGAAACAGAATGGTGGGCTTACTAAATGCAGAGACTGACTGGCTTTCTCACCTCACACTGCCATGCTGGGTGCTGCCAGGGGAACTCAGATTCTTCCTAGGCAGCTGCTGGACAGAACCTGCTGAAGCTGAGTGATTGGTGCCAGGATCTCCCTTTGATGGTAATTTCAGATGCCAAGGCTCAGGAAATGCTGACCATGGGACCTGAACCCCCCTCCAACACCATTCACCTAAGCTGGTTTAGAGAGGTGTTTGGGCAAGATTGTGTGGGGTCCCTATGGCTATTGATGCTTCCCCCACATCTACAGGTGAGGCAGAATTTGAGTTTCCCTATAGTTGTTTAGCATTCTCTTTTCTTAATCTTATCTAAAATGAAAGAGATTAGCAAACAGAGGGAGTTGGACTGTGTGGATCTTGTTAGCAATCCTCACAACTGAGATGCACTCTCCACTCTGGGGACTGAGTGCTGAGTGATCAGGGCTGTGGAGAGGTTCCTTTAGTACATTCTGAAAGGGTGCTTTCCCAATGGAATAGAAGGGAACTCCCGACAAGACAGAAGTTCAGGAAGGATTAGCAAATAAGTTGTTATTTACCTAGTTGTTGTTGTTTTTTTTATTTATTTATTTATTTATTTTTATTTTTATTTATTTTTATTTTTTATTTAATAGCCTTTTATTTACAGGATATATACATGGGTAACTTTACAGGATTAACAATTGCCAAACCTCTTGTTCCAATTTTTCACCTCTTACCCCCCCCCACCCCCTCCCCTAGATGGCAGGATGACCAGTAGATGTTAAATATATTAAAATATAACTTAGATACACAATAAGTATACATGACCAAAACATTATTTTGCTGTACAAAAAGAATCAGACTCTGAATTATTGTACAATTAGCTTGTGAAGGAAATCAAAAATGCATGTGTGCATAAATATAGGGATTGGGAATTCAATGTAATGGTTTTTAGTCATCTCCCAGAGTTCTTTTTCTGGGCATAGCTAGTTCAGTTCATTACTGCTCCATTAGAAATGATTTGGTTGATCTCGTTGCTGAGGATGGCCTGATCCATCAGAACTGGTCATCATCTAGTATTGTTGTTGAAGTATATAATGATCTCCTGGTCCTGCTCATTTCACTCAGCATCAGTTCGTGTAAGTCTCTCCAGGCCTTTCTGAAATCATCCTGTTGGTCATTTCTTACAGAACAGTAATATTCCATAATTTTCATATACCACAATTTATTCAGCCATTCTCCAACTGATGGACATCCATTCAGTTTCCAGTTTCTAGCCACTACAAAAAGGGCTGCCACAAACATTCGTGCACATACAGGTCCCTTTCCCTTCTTTATAATCTCTTTGGGATATAATCCCAGTAGTAACACTGCTGGATCAAAGGGTAATGCACAGTTTGATAACTTTTTGAGCATAGTTCCAAACTACTCTCCAAAATGGTTGGATTCGTTCACAACTCCACCAACAATGCATCAATGTCCCAGTTTTCCCGCATCCCCTGTTGTTGTTTTTTTAAAACTCCCCCCCTTTTTTTTTCAGAATGGGGTAAATTCCTGGAATGAGTCTTGCAATTTTAAAATTACTAATTGCCAAACTCCTTAATTGCTGCTCTCAAAACTTTGAGAATCTGCGAAGATATTGTTTTAACAGTTCTATAATTTTAGTTAGCTAACTTTATTTCTATAGTCACCAGTTTGGCCAGACGTGGGGTCCACAGGAAAAAGTCAGACTTTTTTCCCTTTTAAGGTGGGAGTCAAGTGTATTAAAAAATCTTTCCCAATATTCTAACAACAGCATAGAAGTTTTTTTTTTTTTTTTGGCTGCATTTTAAATCTTTCCAGGTACAAAATCTAGGTCACAGAACAGACGTGACACAGATTCTGCACAAAAACACAGATACAGACAAAAATGACATGGAAGAGACTATCCCATCTCCACACAAAACAGCAACATCTCATAATTTTCTTTTTATCTTTTTCTTTATACTCTGGTAATTCTTATTTTAGATTTTGGCTACAAAGATTTGGTTTTGGACTGCTCCTTCCTCATTTTTGCTGAAATCTTCCTTTCTGGAGACGGCAGCTCTAATCTAATGATTTGTGATCCTGTAAAACACAGAGCTGACTTCTGGACCCAGATCCCCAAGTCTGATAGAGTGGCCCTCACCAAGCAGTCATCCAGAGTGCCCCTCCTCTGTGCCGTTTATCAGGACTTCCTTCTTTTCCTTGGGACACCACCCTTTTCCTTGGATGACTAAACCTTAATGATCTCAGGGTCCCGGTTCAGCCTAAGCACATTCCCAAGATACAGGCCTTACCTCTGGATTATGCACAGTTAAATTCCCTGTCTTCTTGCCATCAGGCTTCTTCAGAGACTTGACTTTTGCTTTTATGTTTTTATCAAGTGCCTCCACCACCTTGAACAGAAAGACAGGGAATTTAACTGTGCATAATCCAGAAGTCATGTGATCCTGGATGAGCCCCCATAAACTGTGTGGGATGAGGTGCTAGACCCCCCTTATCCAAATGGACAAATTGGAGCATCTCCAGAAAGCCTTCATTTGGTTCTTGCAAGAAGCAGACAAGCACACTCACTAGGTGGTCTAGTAGAATATGGCCCCCAGTGCAGAAGCAGAAGCTGGATTATATAGCCCAAAACCTCAAGTCCTCCCTTATCCTGTTGTTTCTAAAATTCATTGGTTGGATTGAATTCTTCAGAAAAACAGAAAGGGGCTGTTGACCAATGTACAATAATGTCTCCTTTTTTGTCATGAGCAACCTGAAACTTAGGTCTATTTTACCTTACAATCCCTGAGAAATCTTCACTTGTCACATTCACTGACTGACTGGCTTCAGGACTATTTGTGGAAGCTTACATTGGCTCCTCTAGTGTGGTTTCTCTCTTCAACACTGCTAGTTTCCAACAAATTTACCTGTATTCTCTTGGACTTTCCTTAGTATGGTTCCTGATGTGACTTACTCTTCTCCCCTGTCAGGAAGCTATTATCAGATAATTCCCAGACTATCTGGGAAGGAACTCTTTACCAACTCCTATTGTCCAAATCTTCAAATAACCATTTAAGATATTAATTAGCATATCTTTAGATAGGTCTGGGACCTGGTCTGCCAGGTACATTCCATTTGGCTCCTGACCCCTCCTTCTGAATTCCTACCTTCACTTCTATGATCTCACCAAGAAAAAAACCCCAAGGCTGTATTTCCCCTCTGCCAGCTTCTAAGTATGAGTAATAAAATTGTAAGATTTAGTTTCCACAGTTGAAAAGTTTCAGAGTCTCACAGCCTCCCTCTCTGTTGCCATGGTAGAAAAGAATTCGATATAAGTTTTAGCATCAGTACATTCTGGCTGAAGAGAATTAAAGAATGTCTTAAGTCAACAGAAGTAACCACAAGCTAGTAACCTGTGATTGCAAATATCCTGGCAAGAAGCCTCATGCATATTATCTTCTCCTCCCTTAAGGAGGAGTAATTATTTTTGAATATGTGATGATATGGCTAGGGGAAGAGGGAACATGGAAACATATCAAGGAGTGCCTGTAATGAAAGTGTCATGAAATATTAGATTTTGGAAGGGTCTCCTCCAATTGAAATTCTGAAAAGGGAATGAGGAGGCAGGGCAAGATCATGGAATATAACTACTAGTTCTGGCTTCTGTAAATTGCATTTTTGCCCTCTCAAAGGCACATGGCACCTGCTTCTTTCAAGAAGTATATAAAGCCTTTCTCCATTACAAAAAATTGGGTCTGAGGTTTTCCCTTCTAACATGGATCTATTTTTGTTTAGTGAAGAATAGAAATTATTATTAGCATCCTGCCTAGAATTTCCAGACTTTCATCTTGATTTTTATTTTCAGGTTGTCAGGGGTATACTGGAGCTAACAAGAACCAATGTTTAAATTTTATTATTATATTATTATGTTGTTGTTATATCACGTTATTATATACACTATATTATTATATATCATATATATTGTATGTTGTTATATGTTATATATTATTATAAATTATAAATACACCTCAGAAATCCACAAATTCTATTTATTTGGGCTTGATTTATGTTTTATTAATTGTCTAGATTTAATAAAGTGAGGTAGATGGAGAGCAAGGAGTATTTTAACTCTCCTACCATGACAAAGAGTCAACATATAAATGAAGGTGAAATGGACAGACACGAGATAGACAGCCCAGACCAGATTATTTAATTTAAAGCATCCTTTAATAGCTGGCTGGCCAGGACTGACCTCCACTAGACAGGCTAGAAGAGATCAGCCCCGAACCTTTAGCGAGGTACACTTTTAAGTGTGTTTGCCATATCCTGGTACAGCCTTGGGGTTACAGATTTCAGAAATCACTGACACGGTTTCTCGTTTACAACGGGGATATGTCTGGATGTGAGTGAGCACACAATGGAACCTGTGGACATGTTTTGCCATGTTGTCCTGACTCTGTTAGGCACATACTTCTCAGAAAGTCTGGGACTTCAACTGCTTCTCGGAAAGTCTAGGGTCTCATGAACCGGGGGATGGGGCCCAGTCTGAATATAACACTTCCCTTAATTTAATTTGAGCAACATTTATTTGCCTATAAACCTGAGGCCCCTTGACCCAGGGATGAGGGGGCCAGTCTCTTGTCCATTTCAAAGGCATAACCAGTGCTGGAAAGAATAAGCAAGGAAGCTTTTTCAGCAGGAGGGTAGCCAAGTCTCCTGAGTGCAAGAAGAGGAAAAAGTAAAATGTTTAAGCTGAAAGCTTTTTTTTTTTTTTTTTAAACTAGTGGAACAGATATACCAGAGAGTGGGACACTGGCATTACAGGTCTGAGGGAAATGGAATAAGGAATGGGCAATGAGGGATGGAACTAAAGGAGTTTGAGTAGTAGTCTGTTAATCATTGTCAAATTATCTCCTTTATTTTCATTGTTCTTAGAGGTTCAGCCAGAAGTGGAATGGTTCCTAGGTATCAGGTTGCAGCAGGTAATTGGAAAGCAGTTTAGGATTGAAACTCCGGCAAGTTAACTGCTGTCTATCCAAGGATACCAGGAAGCTCTCAGTGATCAATAAAATTTCTGCCCCTTCTAACATCCCCTGGTTTTTATGACTTTATCTAAAAAAATATAAGGGAACCACCCTTTGAAACCATTGAAAAGATGTTTCTGGCAATAAGTGAGGAACGATTGAAGAGAAGAAAAACTGGAGATTGGAGATAATCTAGGCTAGAGGGACTGAAGGCGTTGAAAACAGAAACACACAGTAACCACTTTCTTTGGTTTCTATGACAACTCTTTGGTTACAAACACTTAACTGAGCCCAGTCTTCTTTCTCCTAAGCAGGAAATGGAGGAGGATGGAAAGAAAGGAGGGGCAGAATTCTGCTGGTTTAGGAAGGTGGGGGAGGGGAGAAGTGTACAATCCTAAACCTTCTAAAACTGGGGCCTCCAGGGAGATTCTCCAAAGAAAATAGCTTGTCTTTGACACTGAAAACAGAGAGAGGATATAAATTGAGCCAATAGGCCCTCTTTTTTTGGGGGGGGTGGGGGAATGGGGTTCCTAATCCCTGCCCTGTAAGACTCCACACATATCCTTTCCCCAGCCTTAGTTCCCTGCAAAGATCTGCAGGGCCACTACCAGTTCCCTAAATCTCTCCTGCAAGAAGTCTTTCCAGGCAAGTGCCTTTATTCTGATTATCAACAATTTATCTAGTACATAGTTGTTTGCACACATCTTCTTTCCCATTTAGTAATTAAGCTCCTTGACAACAGATCTTTTATCTTTCTTTATATCCCCAGGGTTTAATTTAGCGTCTGGGAACGGCATAGGTGCTTAATCAATGTTTGTTTTTGACTCCACTGATCCATTTCATATTCACTCCATTGTTCTTCCAAACTCCCCTTTTCCTTCCTTCTTCCTCCACCCTCACACCTCTCTTATCCCCAGAGCCTTCCCTCAGGGCAGCTTTAGCCTTTTCCCTTCATCAGAAGCAGACTTCTGGTTTCCTGGTAAAATTTTCAGGATGGGACATACCTATCCCATCCCTCTCCCCACGCTATGTATAGTTTTCATTGGTAGGTTCCCAGAGAGGAAGAGGAAGTGATTCCTCCTTAAAAGCAGCAACCCCACCTCTCAATCCCCAACAGATTCCCCCCCAAAAGGCTTCCTGTTGTTTAGGGAGAGGCCAACTCAGATAGAGGCAGAAAATAGATAAGGGAGGCTGGAGGGAGGGGAGAAATCTTCCTAAATCAATATGTACAGTGAGAGGTGGGGCTCAGGAAAGCTTGTATTCTCAACTTGGTGAGGAACTCAGTCTAGACCATCTCTGGTGGCCCCTTCTAGAAATCTATCAGGGGTAGGTTTGGGTGGCAGAGAAGGGAAGGAAACAGATTACATATAAAGATGATCTAATCTTACTTCTTTTTACAGAGGCATCTTGGATAGTCTGGGAATCCTATTGGTCAGAATGCTCAGTGTAGAAGAGTACCTGCTATTCTAGATGCTTTTCCTGGGAGCTGAGGACAAAAGGCTAATAATGGTGCCAAGAGTGAACTCTGTATGATCTGAGTGAGCCCTGTAAAACTATGTAAAATCACACACAAAAAAAAAAACATGTTCCCTGTGATCTACAAATCTAAATGGTCTTGCATCCTCTCAAAGCAAGATAAGCTTTCTTGGGGGAAGTCACAACCCCAGGCAAAATTCACATTTAGTTGAGACTTCCCTTAGACTCATACATAAAATGAGTCTTCAAAAAATGACTCTTTGTAGATCACTTCTCCCTTGACAATGATATGCCTGCCAAGAGACTCCCTCTTGGTGTTTCTTTAACAATAAAACCTTTTTTACCGTAGCCTCTGGGTTTAGCAAATTCTTTTGCTCAAAACTCAGGTCTCAGAGAAAAGGAACCCCACTCATTCCTGCTTAACTTCTTTATCTTGTACCCTCATCAATGGGAATAGGACTTGGGGCTCTAGGATGAGACAAGATTTAGAGATGTGAGGTTTGGAGAGGCAAAATTAAGGACCATCACTGCCTCCTCCATGAGACCTTTCTGAATGTTCCCCAAAACATGCTGTTTCCCCTGAAAAGTATGAGGACAGGGCCGGTTTCATTTTTGGCTTTATATCCCCAGCACCTGGCATTGTGCTTGACATATAGTACTTAATATAACTTCAAGGATTTGTCTCATTGTTTTGATGAGGTTTGACACTCCTCAATTCCTGGTCGTCAGGAGATTAGTGGGCAATAAGAGAGTTGTTAAAAATCCCCTTTTAATCAGTCACAGGTTTTTAAGTGAAAGAATTCACTTATTCCCGAATGAAAGTTTATTGTTGGATAGAAACCAGTTTGCTAAGGGACTGACTTCTATAGTGGCAAAGACCTATTAGGGAAATGGAATTTGGCGCTGAGAATGCTTTCTCAGCAGGCAAGGTCCTAGCAAATTGCTTGGGCCATCTGCAAGGAGCTGAACAGAAGGAATATGGGCATGTTGGTGGTGGTGGTGGTGGTGGGGGGGGATGGAACAGCCTGAGCTGATCAGACTAGGATTTCTCAATTGAATGAGAATTTAGAATTTCTGTGGTAGTTGATTTACCTTTGAATAGTATTGCTCCTCTTATCCTGGGAGGATGGGCCTTTTCTAGACTCCTTGGAGCCTGTGAAATCCTGATCTCTGAGATCAGAAAAGGGGTCACAATAAAGGGAATCTTAAAGGGAACACAGTTTCAGTAAAGGGAACAGTTTCCCTTCTACTTCAGTTTCCTATGGAGGAGGGATTCAACTTGTTCTGTTTGGCCTGAGAGGACAGATCCAAGAATGACAGGTGGAAGTGATGGGGGTGAACCCTGAAACTGTCCAAACTCTCCTCTGAAAGAGGCCCAAGGAGGGATGACATACACTGAAATCTTTTGGGGGGACTGGATGTGTATCCCCTTCTGGAAGCTCCCAGACCCTGGAAAAAGCCTGCAAACTCCCAGTTAAGTGGTTTCATTCAATTGGAGATCTTGGTCAGTCATCCTCCATTGAATTGCCACAAACAACTCTCAGTGGCTTGAAATTCCCAGTTAAGTAACCTCATTCAATTTTTAATTGAATTGAAAATTAGTCTCTCAGGAATTGGCCCCGGTCTCTGGGCTAAAGATCAAAGCAAGCCTCACTATATCTTAGGGCTACATGCCCAGATATTTTTGTAGAAGTCCGAAACAGTATTATGCCCTGTCAGGACTTTTGCCCACCGAAGATTGTCTTCTCAGTGCCGATAAATGCCTTTTGCCACACAGATTTTGGGTTTGTGAATTCTTTCACATTGGACCTGCGCCTCCAATCAGAAGGGATTTCCTACCCTAATTCTCGCATCTCTTCACTACCACCAACCTCGTTATTTGCACCTCATCAGAAGTTGCAAAAAAGTTTGTTGTTAAGGAAAAGCTTCCTAATAAATAGATCTGTTCATAAAGTGGAATGGGAGGTGATACCCCTGCTTAAGGTTTTTAGTAAAGTCTTAGCAACCACCTGTAGAAATATTATAGTGAGGATTATTTTCCTCACTATATTCAGCCATTTCTGAATGGGCTGCCAAGGATTTTCCAAGTTGAGTAACAGGAGGCAGAGGACTCAATGGGGAAGAACCTGAGGCTGATACAGGAATGGAAGGAGGGGCAAAGGATATATGATGATTCTTTTCATTCAAACTATACTTTTTAAACTCATAAATATTTCATTCAAAGACTTCTGCTTGAATCAAGCAGAAGAGAGAAAAGTTGTAGATAATTAGATTTTAGCTCATTATTTTTTTGAGACAGTACATTGGCTATACTGGGAGGACAAAGGGCTCCCCTACTGGTCTTTCCTCACATTTTCCTACTACCCCACAATAGGTTAACTGTCAGTAGTTTGTATTTAAGGAAAGGACCATACCGAGAATAACAATTTTGCAAAACAATGGAAATTAGTTCAATGCAAAGCTTTATTGTAAGCAATGGAGAATAGCAAAAGGAGAAAGAGGAAAATGGGGGATCTATCAGACAATTCATGCATATACACTGAGTATAATTCATGTAAAAGCACTGTAGGGGGCAGGGAAAAGGGAAGGATATGAGAGATGCAGTCTTTTCCACTGAAAGAAGATGCTTCAAAGTGCCCTGAGGGTGGGGTTCTTATGCTCTATTTTTAGCCCTCTTGGAGATGGATGAGTTGCATATCAGGGGTCAGGACAAAATATTATTCTGAAAAGTTTGTTTTCAGAGAGAAAAACTGGTGATAGACAAAATATTATTTGAAGAACAAACCTTTGAAAATGTTATTGTCAGTATTTTTTCATGAGTATGTGGTATAAGCTTATAGCTTCCCTTAAGGGGAGACTATCATGGTGGTCTCAAAACCATCCAACCTAATTTCATAATGCTGAAATATTCTGTAAGTTTCTAACCAGAGCTGAAGAATTTAGCAACTTTGGGAATGACAAAGCAATACCCTTACTAGCTGCTAAGCAGAATGGCCACATATACCACAGATTATGTCCCTAACTATTAATTGAATTTAAATGATACTTTTCCCCCCAAGAGAGTGAAGGGTTATATAGATCAAGCAGAGTGGGAGAAAAGGAAACTAACTTTTATTAGAGGCTAGGCTTCTCCAGGACTGAACCCAATTACCAAGTGCAGCTCACAGACTGTGAATCTAGCATAGAAAGAAAAGTCAAAGTACCACAGCACTCCAGGGTCCAGAACTGATAGTTAATTGTTAGATGAGGAAAAGCTGAATCATTAGAGTTATCCAAAGTGGAACATTGCCTTAGTAAATAGTTCTCTTTCACCAGATGTCTTCAAGATGAAACTGACTGACCACTTTTCAGGAACTTTGTAAAAGTGATTTCTATTTGGATATAGATTGAATTAGGTGTTTCTTAAACTCTGGGAGAGCTCTTGCAACTCTGGCATTTCAGTGTTATGTTACATCATTGACAGATATAGGCAGAAAGCTTCAACAAGGATGACAAAGCCTCAGAAGCTCCATAGAAAAAGAAAGAGGGACAGCTAGTTGGTGTGGTGGATAGAGCACCAGTCCTTTAGTCAAGAGGATCCAAGTTCAAATCTGGCCTCATACACTTAACACTTCTTGGCTGTGTGAGCGTGGGTAAGTCACTTAATCCCAACTGCCTCAGCAGAGAGAGAGAGAGAGAGAGAGAGAGAGAAATTTCTGTTCCTTGGAAATTCTAAAAGTAAGAGGAAATAATGAAAAGCAAGAAAGCCACTAAATTACCTTAGTTGCAAAGTGCCCTGGATTTAGGCCCTAGACTTAAGTCAGAAAGAACCTGCCAGTCTCAGGAATCCTCAAATAGAGTCATCAGTTGATCCACCACTCCCTAAGATGCAACCTCTCCCTGACATTGCTGTTTTCTGCATCATTATTGTGGCTGTAAGATCTACCCAAGCTTTCTGATTCCCTATATTTCTCAAAGATGCCACCATCTATATTCAAACTTTCCTCCAACCAGTTCCTTCCATTGAATTCCAATTCTTGCCATCTTATACTTTCTTTTAAAAAAAAAATGCAGGACATTAAAACATTTCATTTTTATTTACTTATTCTTTAATAGTATTTTATTTTCTCCATTTATGTGTAAAGATAATTTTCAACATTCATTTTTGTAAGATTTTGAGTTCCAAATTCTTCTCCCTTTTCTTAATCTCCTCCCTCCCCAAGACAGCAAGCATCTAATATAGGTTATAAACAATCATATTAAACATAGTTCCACATTAATCATGTTGTGAAAGAAGATTCAGAATCAAAAAGAAAAACCACAAGAAAAATACAAAAAAAAGGCAAAAGCAATAGGCTTTAATCTGCATTTAGACTCCACAGTTCTTTTTCCAGAAATGGTCAGCATTTTCCATCATGAGTCCTTTTGAACTGTCTTGGATCATTGCAATGCTAAGAACTAAGTTGGTTATCACACAACTGTTGCTGTTACTGTGCACATGATGATCAGATTCTGCTCACTTCACACAGCATCAGTTTATGTAAATCTTTCCAGATGTTTTTGAAGTCTGCTTGCTGTAATGGGCTGAAGTTTGAGTTGATGCACTTAGGTCCCAAGTACGTGAGGCTAAATAGTAATTGGGCTATACTATAGTAATATACATGATTGGATAAAGAATGGTCCCTGCCCACTCTCTGTGCAAGTCCTGATGTGTTGTACAGGAAATGACGATTTTGGTGGGTGGAAGCAGAGAGAGGAACAGGAAGAGAAGCTGGGAGAGATGGGGCCTGGGTCCATTCTCCTGGCTGCTGGTCGTGTGGCTGCGGGTCTAGCTAGCTTCTTGACTCAGCTGCACACATTCCTATCGCCGATTCTCTTCCACCTCTGATCCTTCTTCACTGAGAATAAAGACTGACGATTTTCCCCTAACCTGAACTCCGGACTCCTGCTGATTTTAAAATACGCGATCTTCACAGCTCACCTTTTCTTATAGCACAACAGAATTCCATTACATTTATGTATCACAACTTGTTCGACCATTCCCCCTTCAATGGGCATCCCTTAAATTTCTAATTTTTTTCCACCATAAAAAGAGCAGCTATAAGTTTTTTGTATATATGGATTTTTTTCCCTTTTTATGATCTCTTTGGGATATAGACTTATTAGTGATATTTCTGGATCAGTTTTATAGTCTTTTGGGAATAGTTCCAATAGCTTTCCAGAATGGTTGGATGAGCTCACAACTCCACCAACAATGCATCAGGATTCCAATTTTTCCTGCATCTTCTTCAACCTTTATGATTTTCCTTTTGTCATGTTACCTAATCTGATAGGTGTGAGGTGGTACCTCAGAGTTGTTTGAATTTTCATTTCTCTAATTAATAGTGGTTTTAGACCATTTTTTCATGACAATGTAGTTTAAATTTTTTAATCTGAAAATTGCCTTTTCATACCCTTTGACCACTTCTTGGCTCCTCAATTGACCCCACAATTAAAGAATGACTAGTATTCTTACAAGTTCTCTATATATTTTGTTTTAAAATTTTTCTAGTAATAGCTTTTTATTTTCAAAATGTATACAAAGATAGTTTTCAACATTCACCCTTGCAAACCTTGTGTTACAAAATTTTTCTCCCTTTCTTCCTCTACCCTACTCCCCTAGACAGCAAGTAATCCAATGTGTCAAACATATACATTTCTTCTATATATATTTCCATATTTATCATGTGGCACAAGAAAAATCAGAAAAAGGGAAAAATGAAAAAAAGAAACAAAAAACAAGCAAACAACAAAAAAAAAAGGTGAAAAAACTATGTTGTTACAGTTTCTTGGCATTCTAGAACTAAATGAAGCCTGGCTTTCCTTTGCCTCTTTCAATGCTGGCCACATCATGTCCCTGGAATAATAAGGTCAAACTTGCTGCACACTGTCACTTCCAGACTTTCTCCTTGCTATTTAGCAATTTTTAAAGTTTATTCCACCAAATTATAGCCAGTACTTATCATTTTCAGCTACTGTGGGATGCTCCTCCATCTTCCTCAATGACCATGGGCTTTTTCCACTCCTTAATTTCTGCCATTACTTAGATTGGCTTCTAATATTTAATGTGGTTTACCTTAAGGACATTTTAGTTTCCTCAGCTACTTACAAGATACCTGGAGATACAAATAGGAAATTCAACACTGTTCTTACCCTGTATCATCATGAAAAACTCTTTTACCTCCAGTGTCCTGAACCCTTGAAATTTCTCCCTATTAAGATGTCTTTCCAACTTTTCAACTACCTCAAGTCTGCTTTTCATTCTTATAGAAACCTCCAGCTATTATTTCTCTCTCTCATCTGCTCCTGCATCACCTCAAAACTGGCTTCATTTGAGTTTAGACTCAATCTTATAATTTGTTTAGTAAAGATATCACCCTTTTTACCTTCTTAATCCAAAACCCCAAATCATTCTTGTTTGTCTCCCTGTTCTTATTTTCCAGTTAAGTCAGTAAGGTCACTTCCAAAAAGAATTTTAGCATAAGAGGGCTTAAGGAGAGTAGCCTAACTGTACACTGATCTCACCCCTGCCCTTTTCCACTCCAGTTCATTTGTGAAAGCCCTCATCTCTACCTGCCGAAATATAATTTTTTACTATCAAGGCCCAACTTAGCCGCCTCTTTCATGATATACACAGCTATAAATAGTTCATCTTGCTGATATGTCTGACTTGTCTATCAAAATTTTCTTTACATTATAGTTGTGTATACGTTGTATCATCACTACTGGACTGGAAGCTCTCTGAGCTTTGGAACTATTATTTTCTAATTTTGTATATCTAGTGCTAAACACATAGGATACATGGATGGATGAATGAATTTGCTTTCTTTCTCCTAGAGAAAGATCACTTAGGTGTACAGAAAGGGCATTTTCCCACTTCCAAAGACACTGCAAGGCATGCACAGCCCATACTTGGACACAGAAAACCAGGCAGATTTTGATTCTCAAAACCTTTATTGACAGCAAAAGTCAAAGCAGCTTTAGTGTCTGGTTAAATGTGAAGGTCTAAGTGGCCAAGCCATAGGACCTATGGTGCATTATTGGGAAATGAGGGCAGAAGGCTCTTAGAATAGACATTCTGCCACAAGCTGTTTAGTAACACTGTGTGGAACAAAGGATTTGTCTTTAGCGAAGGCAGAACCCATATCTTTCCATAAATGAATATGAAGTATAGGATGCTGGGTGGTAGTGGTGGTGGAATATAGATAGTAGGACCTATGGCCTCTCAGCGACAAAAACAAAGAGAATGAGAGAAAAGGAGTAATAGACATAGAGACAAGATCAGGGAAGAGTGGTGATCAGAAAGAGAGGTGAGGAGGGATAAATCAAAACAGGTTGAAAGAGAGAGAGAGAGAGAGAGAGAGAGAGAAGTAGTAGGAGACACAGTGAGAATGGTGGAAGAGGAGCACCAGACAGATCTCAGCCAAATTATTTGTACCCCCTAGAACAAAATTTCTTGTGTAGGCAATAGTGTGATGTGCTGATTCTTCTAGAAGAATTGGGAATAAGAGGCTGGACATCACATGGGAGGGTCAGGACCTCCTAGGGCTGGTCTTTAACTTCAGGATCTTTGTCATAGATGTAGCTCCCCACTGCCCCAGTGTTCACTCCTATTGAACCAGTACAGAGAAGAAGATGGGATCATTAGGGCAGGACAGGGGTCAGAGTTCAAAGAAGACTTATAATTGGGTAGGAAGCTCAGGATATTCAGTCAGGGAGGGGATGAGAATGTCCCTTTACCTAATGAGGACAGGACTGCCTCCCAGGAAAGTGCAGAGAAAAGGATTTAAAGTTCACTTCAAAGTGATTCTCTCCCACATCCATTTCCCCATCCCAATAAGCTGAAAAGGGCTCTATGCCAAACTCACCTTTTGGTCCAAAAAGAATTCCATAGCAAGGTTTATGGCAATATGGTTGTCCATCATGCTAGGATGAAGAAGAAAATATTTACTTCATAGATAGGAATCTTCTCCATGAAGATTTCTCTATACATCCTCCATTTAGAAAGAACTTCTCTCACACTTAGTAAGAGTCTGATTTCTACTGTGCAACTGAAGAAGAGAGGGATAGTCTGAAGGGCTCATCAGGTTCTTCTCCTGATCCCCAGTATGTACATGTGAGAATGTGTGTGCTCATGGGTGTGGATGGAGAGGGTCTCCACTGGGAAAGTCATGGGTGACGACAGAGTTCTAGGCTGAAAGCAAAGAGATCTAGGTTGCAGCTGATTCTGCCACACATCTACTCTGACCATTGGTCTCAGTTTCCTCTACTGTAAAATAAAGACAATAACTCCTTCCTTGCTTTCCTATTAGGACTTTTGTGATGGTCAAATGAGACAATGGATATAGAAATCTTTGGTAAACTGTGAAATAAAGTGTGTAAAGTATGATTTAAGGTGCTTCAAAACTCCTGTTTGATGTGATTTGTCTAGTTAAATTCCTGCTCAAGCCACCAGGAGGCAGAATATGCTAAGAGAAAAGCAGTGTGTGTTGTAGGAACTACCTTTAAAATGATCCAGTTTCCCTCATTTTGGCTTATACTATACTTATGGCCCTTAGACGGCACAATTCCCTCTGCCCATCATTAATTTCTTTCTGTCTCATACCTTTCATGTCTGATTTCATGAACTGCCTGCCCTACAGATTCTTGTGCTCCGCCCCTCATTCGCCAGCTTCTACACCCAGAATCTCCTTTCTGTCATTTTGTACCTTTGTTTCCACTCACCTCTGCATGTCCACCAGGTGTCAGCGTCTTTCCACAACGCTCACAGCGAAGGCAAGGCCGGTGCCAATCCTTTCCCAGGGATGTCACCTTCTCCGCTAGATGGGGATGGGTATAATCAGACATTCTCTCTCCAAACACAAATGCAAAATGCCCTAAGTCAAACAACTTGTAACACATGTGACCTAGGAAGAATTATTCTTATATGTGCACTCAAATACAAGGTCCTGAGACAAACACAGTGTCCTGAAGAGACAAATTGTAAGACATTCACACATATTCATAAGTGCTTTATCACTTAAACACACACACACACACACACACACACACACACACACACACACACACACACTTCAAGACAGATCTTTCTTAGGTATGAACTGAGATGAGGAGTAGAGGGGATATAATATATAGATGGGTGGAGAACACTTACCAAAGTAGACCCTCTTGTTACACCGAGGACACATGTTGGGCTCCCCAGTGAAGGTCGTGACACTGGATGCTAAAACAAGATAGTAGGGAAATAAAGCCAAGCTGCCCCTGTCTGAGACACTTCAGTCCTTCCCCCAACAAGAACTCACCCTTGCTGGGCCCTCTGGAAGGGCCACTGGCTTTTCGATCCTCTATTCGAACTGGGTGCTCAATAGGGCCAGTGACAGGAGCCTCCTCTGCCCGTGGTTTTTCATAGATGTAAGATCCTGCACCCCCAATGTTTACACCTGCACAAAAGCTCAGGTCACAAATAAACATGGGATCATAGAATCATAGGTTTAGAGCTAGAAGGGATTGAAATGCCATCTAGTCCTACTGTCATTTTAGAGATGAGAAAATTGAGATGCAGAGAAGTGACTTACTTGCTCAAGGTCACAAAAGTAACAAGTGATGAGGGTAGGAAGTGAGGTCATATACACTAAGACACAGCTCTCTACACATACATAAACAGACAGATTATGTCTATGTCCTGGCATATTAGGCATTTATTAGGTGATCAATAAATGATTATTAATTGACAGGATGGACATGATATGATGCTTACATGGCTTTCCCCACTATCCCCCTCTATCTGAAATGTCACCAACAAAGTGATTTGAGTATCCAAATGGGATGATCCCACCTCTTCTCTCCAAGCAAAGCACCAGTATGAGAGGGGGCTGGACCTACTCTTGGATCCAAACATTAGGAAAAGAAAGGGTAAACTTTTTTCTTTCCAGAGCCATCTCTATAGTCAAAGGTCATAGGTCAGCTAAGGAAGATAGCATTTGTGGTTGGATCATTGAGTGGTCTAAGGTGAACAATTACAGTTTAATACAAGGTCATTTCAAATAAGAGACTATAGTTTGGGGTTACTGGGTATGGAGCCAAAGGTTATTTTTCAGGTTGTGGAGTTGAAGATCCCAGGATTGGCAATAAGGGTTTAGGGTCAAAAATTAGTTTAGACAATGGAGGTTGGAAATATAGTTTTTTCATATAGTGAAAGTTCAGGGATAGTAGTGAAAGTTAGGGTTGTACAAGTTAGGGGTAAAGAGGGGGTCACAGAGTAGGTCCAGAAAGTTTGTGTTCCTACCTTTAGGCCCAAACAACGTGGCATAGCAGGGCTTGTGGCAAAACGGCTTCCCATCGTGCTGGGGGGAGGGAGTCTGTCAGTGCATCCTGAGCGACCAGAACCCCTTTACTTCCAAAGGAAACCTGGGCCCAGCATGCTTATTCAACTACTTTCTCTTCAGTTTCCTGTTTCCCTCCCCCAAACCTCCCCCAATTAAGTGAATATTTTTATTTCCAATGGAGTCTCATACTTCCAGGGCATATGTGTTGTAACCTCCTCCAAATTCTATATATTTATCAAGGAGGGCAGACAGAGGAGGAGATAAGATGATGGGGGTCAAAATCTTTAGGAAAATAGCTCTGAGGTCATTAGGGAAACAGTAAGTGATTATCAAGAGGAACAGGGGAATGGTACTTAAAAGGGTGAGGTCAGATCTTTGGAGAATTAGGAAATCCCTGAAAGTTAAATTCTGGAGTGACCCCAGAATGGATGGAGCTCACCTCTGCATGCCCTCCAGGTGTCAGAGTCTTGTTGCAACGCTCACACTTGAGACAAAATTTATGCCAGTCCTTTCCCAAGGAGCTCACCTTTTCCGCTATTAAAACATGGGAGTAGAAACAGGGAAATTGAGTGTCTGTCCAGTATTCTGCCACCTTTCATCATTCAATGACCCTGAATAATAATGGGAGTTGGGATCAGGGAAATCCCATTCCCACAGCTACCCATAAAACTAATAAAATCTCATAGATTCTATCCAAAGAAACAAAGACTTCACTAATCATTTCACACCATTCCTATTTAAAAAATCCCTCTGTGACTAAAAACTTCATGTCTTTTTTCATACAAATATTATGTAGCCACCTTTAACATGCTATAAATTTTGAATTAAAACAAGCCTAAGCCTTTACATTTATTTTCTTCTCATTAAACCTGACCCTTTGCTACTTTAGGCAATAAGGCAGCATAAAGAGACAGTTTTTTTTTTAATTATAATAACTTTTTATTGACAGAACCCGTGCCAGGGTAAATTTTTTTACAACATTATCCCTTGCACTCACTTCTGTTCCAATTTTTCCCCTCTCTCCCTCCACCCCCTCTCCTAGATGGCAAGCAGTCCTATACATGTTAAATACGTCACAGTATATCCTAGGTACAATATATGTATGCAGAACCAAACAGTTCTCTTGTTGCACAGGGAGAATTGGATTCAGAAGGTATAAATAATCCAGGAAGAAAAACAAAAATGCAAACAGTTTACATTCATTTCCCAGTGTTCTTTCTTTGGGTGTAGCAGCTTCTGTCCATTCTTGATCAACTGAAACTAAGTTAGATCTTCTCTTTGTCAAAGAAATCCACTTCCATCAGAATACATCTTCATACAGTATCGTTGTTGAAGTATATAATGATTTCCTGATTCTGCTCATTTCACTCAGCATCAGTTCATGTAAGTCTCTCCAAGCCTCTCTGTATTCATCCTGCTGGTCATTTCTTACAGAACAATAATATTCCATAACATTCATATACCACAATTTACCCAACCATTCTCCAATTGATGGGCATCCATTTATTTTCCAGTTTCTAGCCATCACAAACAGGGCTGCCACAAACATTTTGGCACCTAAAGGTCCCTTTCCCTTCTTAGTATCTCCTTGGGGTATAAGCCCAGTAGAAACACTGCTGGATCAAAGGGTATGCACAGTTTGATAACTTTTTGGGCATAATTCCAGCTTGCTCTCCACAATGGTTAGATTCGTTCATAACTCCACCAACAATGTATCAGTGCCCCAGTTTTCCGGCATCCCCTCCAACATTCATCATAATTTTTTCCTGTCATCTTAGCCAATCTGACAGGTGTGTAGTGGTATCTCAGAGTTGTCTTAATTTGCATTTCTCTGATTAATAGTGATTTGGAACACTCTTTCATATGAATGGTAATAGTTAATGAGACAGTCTTGAAGACAGGAAGACTTGTATTTAATTCCCATCTATGACACATTCCATAAGACTTTAAGCAAGTCCCCTAATCTCCCATTGCCCTAAGCAACTGTCTAAGGTTATAAATTGCAGGAAAAATGTAATCCTGTATTGGTAAAGGGAATTCTTTACATAGGAGTTCCCTATACCAGTGAAATACCAGTATATATCCCTAGATTTGGGTCATGATTTTACCCTGTATGACAGAAAAAGATACAAAATGTTAAGTCATTCCTGTAAATCTAATGAATTATTAGTAAAAATATTAAATAGCACAGGGCCAAGGGGAAATGCTTGGGTTCCTCTACTACAAATTTCCCTTCAAGTTGACAATTATCCTTTAACCACATTTTTTGGAGGTGGGAAGAGGGGTTCTCGGATTTAAATTATTTCTGGTTTTAGTGAACTATATACTAATTATTCCTCAGCCCATATATCTATTCTGTCCATATTTTGAGAGGCTTTGTCAAATGACAGTTGACTACTTTTACAACTTTTCATCAATCTACCATGCCAGAAAAGAAATGGCTAGTTCTCTATGAATTCATACTATCTCTTAAAAAAAAAATCAACATTCTTAAAATCACTGTCTCTTAAAAGTAACTTTTCTATTAAGTTATCAATTTAATATCTTAAAATTTTCTAAACATCAAGACAAAGTCATCAGTCCATGTGAATTTAAAACTATGTAAAAAGACTTACTAAACTGCTAACAACATGACTAAACAATTTAATATTGACCTATCCAGTCCAAGGTGATCAACAATAGAAAGAAAGGTACCATAGAGGAAAATACTCAAAGTAACACTTTTTGATAGCAAAAAAGCAAAAGGGGATGTCCATCATTTGGAGAATGGTTGAACAAAACCTATATATATATATATATATATATATATATATATATATATATATATGTATATATATATATATATATTGCAGGAAAATATATATTCAGCATATAAATATATTACAAGAAAAAAAATCTGAAAAATTCAAACATTTGAGAAGACTTATATGAACTGATGTAAAGCAAAATAAGCAGAATCAAGATAAAATACAAATCTGATCCCAATTATATAAAAGAAACCATACTAAAAGACATCAGAACTGAGATCAATCTGGACTCCAGAATACTATGGATGAAAAATAGCTCTATCTTCTTGGTAGAAAAGTAGCTGGCCATAAGTACAGAATGAGGCACATGTTGTCAGATGTGGTAAATGTACTTTTTTTCCTGTTTACCTTTTCCTGTTTCTTGTACTTCCTTATTAAAATAGAGGATTCTATTGGGAGACTAGTATTGGGAAATTACAGCACTTTTTTTCTTTAAGTATTAAGTTTTTTAAAAGAACAAGAAAATTAATGTGAAAAAGATCTTGGTGTTTTAATGGAGTTAACAAGAAAATATAACATTCCAAAAAAAGTCAAGGACAAGCGATATCCTGCTGTACTCTGCCTTGGTCATCTGGAACACTGTGTCTAATTCTGGATACAGCTTAGGAAGTACACTGAAAAACAATCGGTCCAGGAATTGCGAAAGACATAAGGCATTGTTCAAAGGAACAGGGAATGCTTAGGCTGAAAAAGAAAAGTCTTTAGGAGATACTCTTACTGAGGAGCGTTAAATAAATGTTAGATGACCATCGGTTGGCTATATTGTTGCAGGGTATTTCCATTCATGTATAGGTTGGACTAGATAAAAGTCATTTCTCAATTCCATGTGGGACTATAAGCCATGTTTTGGGAAGGCAGTCTAATTGGACTGTGGAATGACATGAAATAAATCAGGAAAGGCAGAACAATACTCAATTGTGAAGGGGCGGTAGGCAAAGGAAGAAACATGGGACACAGGGAAGAGTTTTAAGTGAAAAGTAATGTATCCATTGCTATACATTAAAAAATTATTCTGGTAGTGACATGAAGGATATTTAGAGCAGGGTGAAAATGGAGCAGAAAGAGAATTAATTAGTTCATTGCTCTCTCATCTCACCTTCCTAAGAGTTTTCCTTGCTCATTCCAGTCCACAAGTGGTCACAAATCTCTTACAATCCTCTAAATCCTTTAGCATTTACAGTCAAGGTCCTGCATCTGGTCTTCATTCCAGCCTGTCCTGTGTCTTTTGGAGCCCAAGTAAACCCAGTCTCCCCAACCGGACGAGCTAGGGAACACAGTTGGTGCCATCCACCTGCCCACAATCCTGAATCCCTAATGATACTGTTAAATCTCTAAAACGGAAAACAACAACAACAAACACAAAGCTATTCATGAAAGGAGACAGAGGAAAAAAAGCATCGACTTTGGGAGGATAGAAGACAATAAGAACATGCGATTGTTACACAAAATAGCTGCAAACATCTGGATCATGAGGCCATTGATGCCCGTAGGCCAGTAGTCAGTCAAAGCAAATAAGATTGGGGGACATACGCCCTTTCATTTGAGTTTCCCCAAATTTTGGACAAGGAAGAATCCCCTCTCCTTGAGGTCCCCCTACCTACTTTTTGCCATATGAGCAACAGCCTAGAGAGGAATTCCAACCTCCCTTTTTTCCAGCTGAGCTGGATCTGGGGATTTCCTTTCCTGTCCTTCTTAATGGCTTGAGAATGAGAAGAGAAAGGAGACCATGCCCAGCATAGACTATATTTAGTTCTCAATTTCCTCTTGGACAATAGACCCTGCTCTCTCAGCCTGGGAGTGAGGGAAGGAAGAAGGGAGGGGCTCCTTCCCTCTCCCATTCTCTATCAAGGTGATGAGAGAGGCCAGGCACAACAACAGCTTTCTTCCTGCTCAGTGCACAGGAGCTGCCTCCCTCAGCGCTCCTTCTTCCTCCCACCCCCACCCTGTGAATAGTTCCAAGATCGGAGCAGAGACCAGGCACCTCCCCCAGACCGAGCCAATAAGTGAATCAGGGCTTTGTTTTGAGGGTTGGTGGAGATGGGAGGAATAGCAGACAGACCGATGAGTGATAAGGAGTGAGACCTGTTTCTTATACCCAGAGATGTGGTCAATTTGAGAAGAGCTACTAAACTCACTCCTCTCCAGAGAGGTTCAAACCATTGTCACACAGTCTTATTTTAGATTCCATTTCTTTCCCCTCACTCAAGGGTTCCTAGTGCTTATATTCTCATTGTTCTAGAATTCTAAGGTCCTCACGGAAAGGGAATGGAGAGTGTCCATTAAGAGGATACTTCAGAGCTGGGATGGAAGGGAAAGGGGACCCGTAACTTCTAGAAAGAATCCAAGGCTTCTGCCACACTGAGTCAATTCCCAAACCATCGGCTGCCTCTTTCTCTTCCCCTCAGCTACCCCCTTCTCCCACTGGGAACAGCTGTTCTGATTTCTCCTCCACAAAAAAAAAAAAAAAAATCCCTTTAAAGGATCCTTTTGTGTAGAGACTAGAGGGTTGTGGGGGAGAGAAGATAGATATCTATGTATCTCTGTAACAGAGGGGAAACAACCAAACTACATAAATATTAGAGAGTAAAAGTACATGATCAGGAAGAAGGCAGCAAGGAATTCAGATGGAAAGCAAGGGAAGAACATTCCATAATTGGTGCCTGAAAAGAATTATTTAGTCCGACTGACCTTGAATAAGTAAAAGGTGACAGCCTATAGAATACAATGCTCATTTGTGATATTCAAAGAATACTCAAGCTGTCAGAATAATTTACATTTCATAGCTATTTAAGGCTAACAACATCCTCTTTGAGGCTGGCAATGCTGGTATTATCCCCCTATGACATGAGAAAACTCAGAGCTAATAACAGATTTAGGGCTAGAACCCAAGTATACTATCTTCTTATTCCTGTTTTTTCCACTCTCTAGGCCAGAGGCAGAAACCTAATCTCCACTCTGACTGGTAAAATTTGTGAGCAATATTTTATGTGCCAACCTGTCTAGATTGGAATAAAAGATAAGGAGAGATAAGAATCCCAAACCAGAAAAAGGTGACATGAATAGGTAGGTAGGGATGTCACTTCAGATACAATCAAATAGATTAGATGGAATGTCAGTTCAAAAACCAGCAGAATAAGAAGGTAATAAGTCTAAACTAAGTTATTTTTTATGTGACAGAATCAGGATCATTAGGTCCTGACCTCATAGGGCAGGGTCTAGATGGCAGAGGTAGATGGGAATGGAGCTGCCTATGGAAGTCACAGAAAAAGAATCTAGTACCAGAACAGGTATGTGTGTGTATCTAAAGAATAGTTTGGCAACTAGGTGACATAGTGGAGAGAGCACCAAACCTAGAATTAGGAAGACTCATCTTATTTCAAATCTTGCCTCTGACATGTACTAGCTGTATGACCCTAGACAAGTCATTTAACCCTTTCTGCCTCAGTTTCCTCATTTGTAAAATGAGCTGAAGAAGTAGCAAACTACTCCAGCATTTTTTCCAATAAAATATCAAATGGGGATCAAAAAGCATTGGACACACCTGAAAATGATTGAATAACAAATAACAGTTCAGGGTTCAGATGAATGAACCTAAGTCACATTTCTATCTGGTCATGTCTCATTTCATGCACATGCCTACTAAATTTGAGCAGGTATGAGCATATATGAAGAGTTCTGAGATGGTCTATTGATGAGATCATGGTAGAGCTTCTGGATTCAATGCAGAGAGGATTTGTTCATTCTCCGGAAAAAACCATCCCTCAAGTACAGTTGGCAAAAGTGAGACCCAGGTGAATCATGTCTTATTTTGGAAAAACTCCCTAACAACCATTTCATAGTGGAGGTAATTATAAGCAGTGAAATTACACACCCTCAGACTGAGCAGAGATCTAGAGTAAGCAGGGAAAAGAAATTTCAGGGAAGACAAACCAGAGGAAAGTGTCCTGCATTTACTAGTCTGATAAAGGCAAAGACTTCATTCAATCTAGGGAGAACAGCTTGGGAATGAAGACAAAGACACACTATTCTTATGTTTGCAATATGCATCTGCATTTTGAGAGATGGTGCCTGTGCACTGAAGAAGTCTATTAATCTGAGTCTGGGATTATGATGAGTTCTTCAGATTCAAAAAAGCAAAAGTTCATTGAAGTAAGAACATGAATAGATTTTTCTTCATTTCTTTGCTTCTAGCTAGAGTCCTAAATTCTAGGTCTTGCAGCAACTTAATGATACAAAAATGATCTTGGCAGGGCTTTAATGGGACCCAGAAAGAATGGATCAGTCAAAAAGAATCAAAAATTTTGGAGCACAGACACACTCATCTCTTTATCATTCTTCACATTCCTGTCCTGACCTCCCCCCCCCCAGCACACACACACATACAGTGGTTGTCACTAATAAGCATTAGCCCATTAACCCTTATCCCCACTCCCACACAAATACACCCCCTCCCACCTAAAGCCATTCTTTCCCTTTCATCAGACATATGGGGTTCAAGCCTTTATCTGTCAGGAAACCAGAAGATACAACTGGAGATTTTGACACTTGCTGCCCACTTTCATCAAGAGCAGCTCTCTTCTTTCCCTTGCTTTTCCCCACTCCTGTGCCAACATGCAACCATTCCCAACCAAAGGGATGGGCTTCCTCTCTCCCTCTCTCTAACTTTGGCATGGCCCATAAACTCCATGAGCCCATATTCCCAATTCTTCCTGACAGGTCCTCCTGCTTCAGGGCCAGAAGCCACAGCACATAAACCCCTCCATCCAGAAGAAACAATGTTTCATCCTCCTTGGAAGATCTCTTCTCCCACCCTAACTCCTGCTCAAGCAACTCTGACACCTCCGTGTATCTTTAAATGGAGGAGGCTGAAAACCTGACCCAACTGGTTGAGTGAGGGAGTAGAGAACCCAATCAAGTACCCTCTCTCCAGCTGAGGATGCAGGAGGGAAGGAAGACCATTTCAGATTACTCAGGTATGCCGCCTCTGCTGGGACAGAAGGTCTTGCCATGGAGAAGTTTTATGTGCCCGTGTCCAGTAGGGAGGGCAGCAATGAGCTACAGGGAAAGAGGAATTAGGGAAGGAAGGCTGACACTAGAGGAAAGTGGCATGTTCCCTTTGTCTAGTAGATATCTCTGACCATATTTATGAGAGGGGTTTATTCATGTTAATGCGATTTATTAAGTATTTCCTGGTGTCAGGCTTTCAATTAAAATTCATTCCCATTAAAACCCTTTTAGTTTCAGGTCTATTCTATTGATACCTATGGGACAAGGTGACTATCCACTCGTGTTTTCTGTCTCTATCCTCGAGTGAGTGAAACTAGGGGGAACTGAAAGGGAAAAAAAGAGAAACGGCTAAGCTAGTCGACAAACTAAGGTGAACAAGGTCGAAGACAAAGAAACAGGTAGGAATAGTAAGAGGGGTTCCGCCTGGAAGAAGGTGGACAATGCTGGAGCAGTCCGGAGCCATAGGAATCTAGGGAAATCGATGGGTGGGGTTGTGTCAGCTGAAAGGCCTCCCCCAGGTTCTCAAAAACACGTTCTCAGACTCAAGAACTAAGGGCACCCGCAGGATCGGGAGAAAGAGCCTCGCTGGGGGCAGAGATCCGGGTGGCCCCCGCTCCTTGGGGTTCCAAGAGCTGCTGGGACAAGGATGGGAGATAAGAGCCAGGAATGCCCGCTCTCACGTGCCCACACCTGACCCCAGCACCGATTCCCTGGGGCTGCCTCTACCCGGATCTCAGAGCTCAGCGGGCAAGGAGGGTCAGAATCTCAGGGAGGCAGACTCCCGCAGTCGGGCTGCAGCTGCAGGGGGGGTCCCGCCCATCTGGGCCGGACAGCCGGGGGGTGATGGGGAGGGGCCCTCCGCCGAGACCCGCGGAGAAGGAGAGACCCTGACCCCAGAGCCCGGCGCCGGACACAGCCCCCGCCCTGCCGCCGCGCCCTCCGGGGCCGGGGCTCCGTGCGCAGGGCTTGCGGACCGGGGAGGAGGGCTGCGCTCGGGAACAGCCGCCATCCTCGGGGAAGGGAGCGAGGGGAACTCACCGAAGTACACGGTTTTGTCGCACTTGGAGCATTTGGAGGCCATGGTTCGGGGCTCGGTCCCTCTGTGCACCGGCAGCCCCAGCTCCCCACGTTCCCACCCAAGGCTCGCCGCGCCCCGCCCCGCTCGCGCCCCGCCCCTTCCCGGGAACGGCCGTAGGCGGGCCCTCGCTCAGCTCCCCCAAACCCCAGGGAGGGCGAGGGGCAAACGCCGGCAGGGGGAGCAGGGCCGCGCGGGGAGCGAGCTGGGCACTGCCCTCGGCCTCCCGTATTGCCGGCCCCGGGCCCCGAATCCCAGGGTACTTAATCCCGAAAGCCGGGGTGTGGCTCAGCCCCGCCCAGTCCGAGGGCGTTGGAAGCGGGCTGCGGCGCCCAAGGAAAGGAGGAGACCCGGCGTGGGCAGATTCCCGTTCCTGCCAGGGCGACGCCGAGGGGGCGGGGAGGCAGCGGGCGCGCGGGGGACGCGGGCGGGGGACGCGGGCGCGCGGGGGGCAGCGGGCGCGGGGGCAGCGGGCGCGCGGGGGCAGCGGGCGCGCGGGGGGACGCGGGACGGGGGAGCGGGGCGCGGGGGCAGCGGGGCGCGGGGGGGGGACGCGGGGCGCGGGGGGGGACGCGGGGCGCGGGGTGGAGGGGCGGGCGGCGGCATGAGCTACCTGGATTACCTGGGAACGACCCAAGCCGCCTTCCTTCCTTATTGCGAGATTATGTGGCATGGAAACGGCAGGAGGGTCACTCCAAGCCCCCGAGTCTTGGCTCAGAAAAGGTGAACCAGACAGTCCACAGAGAATTATTATCACACACTCGGATCTGGGGTGAAAGGAATCGTAACTTCTCCGAAACTGGCGCAGAGCCTCACGCTCGACTCCTTTTTCTTTTGTTGCTCAGCGTTTCTAACCTGTGAAAGTCGCGCTGCCCGGGAGCGGATTTGGGCGGTGGCAACCCCCGCGCGCGTGTATACACTCACACACACACACACACACTCACATACACACATGCACACATACTCATACTCACACACTCACGCTCACACTCACATTCACACACACATTCACACATACTCATACACACGCTCACACACTCACATTCACATACACACACACATTCACACATACTCATACACACACTCACGCTCGCACACACACTCACGCTCACTCGCACTCACATACACACACTCACATGCACACTCACGCACGCTCACATACACACGCACACACATTCACACACACACACTCCCATATGTCACTCCATTTTCATTTTCATCTTCTAGGCTGCCTCTCCCCTCCAGCCGCCTCACTCTCCTAGCTGTGTGAACTCAAAAGAGTCACAGAATGAGAATGAGAGGAAAAAGTTTGTAAAGCTTAGCAGACAAACATGGGAGGGGCTCAGAGGGAGGGGACTATTTCCAGCTTCAGCAACAAACTTGCTTCCTACAGAATCTAATCACTGACAAAAAATCGAGTAGAGAGCCACGCACAGAAACGGGGGAGAATGGAAGCAGAGCTGGAGATTCGCCGTTGGATCAGGATAAGGTGCTTCAAATTCTAAATGGGGTTTGATCTGTTCATTTGGAGGCATCTGAACTAGAAAACAGCAGTAAAAAAAAAAAAAAAACAAAAAAACACCACCACCTGTCTCTGAAATAGCGTCCTGCCCCGGGGTAGGGTCTCCAAAATGATAATTTGGCCAAGATCAGATGGCAGACAATAGGAAACGGTGGCCCAAAAAGGTTGGATGGAGTGCTTGCAAGATGGTAAACACTGTGTAAGAGCTGAGAATCAATTAGAATCTTGGCAAACCTTCAGAGCAGAGCAAGCTGGAGGGGAACCAGTCATTATTTAGAATTAAAGCCAAGAACTTATCAGGGACTCAACTCCTCTGTAGCCAATCTGCCCCAGATGCCTAAATTATCCATTGTTGATCCCTAATGAAACTGATAATCTTGGAGATGGAATAACTTGTACTAGGGGAAAATATATATTTGGCTTTTGCCAATAAGGATCATAGGAGCATTAAATTTAGAGATCATCTTGTATCCCTCTCCTTTTATATAGGGAAAAAAACCCAAAACTCGAAGTCCAAAGAAGTTACCTGATATGTCCAAGATGTCACAGCAATAAATGAGAGCAGAGATTCAAACCTAGTTCCTCTGATTCCATATCCAGTGGTTTTCCCACTCTTTTTCTCTATTTTTCTATTTTCTCTATTCCTTGTCATTAGCACCCAAATGTAAGAGAATGTCATGGGAAGGGGAAAGGTTCAAAGATAGATCTGACTTTTCCATTCTAAATTCTCAAATGATGCTGCGTGGGTGTTGTCTCTAGAATAGATGGGATAGAATCACCTCAGGAGAAGAATCTAGGAAAACTGCATCCAAGTCCCATCATACAAACACATTTAAACCAGGAGGGGAGAGTGGTACCTTTCATCTTTCCCACTGAATAAGAAAAAACCTCTGGATATTTTTGTTTGTAACTGGCAGAACCTTCCCCCTTCTCCATCAATTATCTACTAGAAAAGAACACATCATTTAGATAGCTCTGAGGTCAAACCACCTTTGTAGTTTTGATGAGGTTAGTATCCCCTCGATTCCCAGTGGTGATGAGGTTAGTGGCAATAAGAGAGTTGTTAAAATCCTGCTCTGGTTGGCCCGCAGATTTAAAGTAAAAAATTCATTTATCCTGAATTATTAATGGCAGAAATGAAAGTTTATTGTTGGATAGAAACTAGTTTGCTAAGAGAATGACTTCTATGGTGGCAAAGTCCTATTAGGGAAATGGAGTCTGAGAAGAGAATGCCTTCTCATTGGGCAAATTGCTTGAGCCTCTGCAAGGAGTGAATGCAAGGAAATCTGTTATATGGGGTAACTCTTTGTGGGAGGCTGGGACAGCCTGAGCTGATCAGACCAGGATTTCTGGATTGAATGAGAATTTAGAATTTCAAAAAGATCAATGGGAATTGATTTGCCCTTGAATAGTGTTGTTTTTCTCATCCTGGGAGGATGGGCCCTCTCTTGGAGCCTGGAAGATCCCAATGTCTCTGATCAAAAAGGGTTCACAATTTTAATTTTAAAGGGAACAATTTCAGAAAAGAGAACACAGTTTCAGAGTGATAATCTTAAAGGGAACATAACTTCAGTGAAGGGAACAGTTTCCCTCCCACTTCAGTTTGCCAGGTAGCTTTCTTCATGTTAAGGTCCATAGAGAACCAAGACTGAGGGAGAATTGTTCACCAGAGTCTGAGAATATATATGATAACTATGTGTTTATTGATTTCAAGCTAGCTCTGAGATCTGCCTGTGGGTCTCACTGGGACTTATGCCTTCTTCTTAGAATAGATATTATCAAGGGTAGGTTATATTTGCTCTTCTTGATCAGGGATTTCTTGAGGGCAGATGTGAATCTCCCTCTTAGTCTGGGATTCCTTGATGATAGAACAGCATAGTCCATACAAACAAGCTCCTTGGTGGCAGGGCTGTGTCTCTTTTCCTTTCTTATCTCAAATTCTGTTATCTCTTAAGTCTCCAGGACACTCTCTTTTCCTTTTCAATTAGTTCAATCAATACCTGCCTCAAAATCTGTCTCGCTTCCCTAATTCGATCCATATACTAGAGGACTTCAATATTAATATTCCCTCAAATTCTTAACTCATTTACTCATTTCCCATAACTTACTTCTTCACCTTATCTCAGCTACATTCTAAGATGGTCATCACCCACAAATGTTCTTTCTACTTCCATATTCATAAATTCTCAAATTCCTGCTGTCATTCTACCTTCTAAACTACCTGATAATCCCTAACCCTGTTTTTCCTTCTCACCATTACCTCCAATTTTTTCACCCCAAAGTTCTTTCCCAGGTCACCATCCCTACACTAATTTTACATTTCTCCCTTCCCAGTTCAACTCTACACATCATGTCTTCCTTATCCTCCAAAAATATTCACTACTCACTTTTGTGGCAAAATTCCTTAAGAAGGCTCTCTTCAATAGGTACTTCCACTTCCCTGCCTCTCATTACCCTCTTGACTCTCTTAAGTCTGACTTCCAATCTCATCATTCAATTGAAACTTCTTTCTCTAAAGCTACCTGTGACATCAATTGACAAATCTAATGACCTTTTTTTCATCCTTTGTAAAATTATTTTTTTTTTGTTATAAGTTTCAAATTGATCACTTCTCTTCCTCCCCTCTGAAACAGAAAAGGCCACCATTTCACATAGATTGTGTGTGTGTGTAAAATCATACTATATATATATGCATACTTCTATTTTTCAGTTCTTTCTCTGGAGGTAGATAGGTTCCTTCATAAGTCATTCAAATCATATTTGATTTGAATATTAATAATACTCAGAATAGTTTATTCTGTCATAAATTTTTTTTTCAACAAGATTGCTGTTACTATTTACAACATTCTCTTGGTTCTGCTCATTTTGATCTTCATTATTTTATGCAAAACTTTCCATGCTTTTCTAAAATCAACTTGCTTATGGTTTCTTACAGCACAGTAGTAATTATAATAAAAATATAGTAATTATAATACCACAACTTTGTTAGCTATTCCCCAATTAACTGATGGGCTTCCCCTCAATTTATAATTCTTTGTCACTACAAAGAGAACTACTATAAATATATTAGAACATATAGGTTCTTTTTCTTTTTCCCTGATCATTTTGGGAAGCATACCCAATAGTGGTATTGCTGGAGTAAAAAGTTTACACAGTTTTATAACTTTTGGGGGCATAATTCTAGATTGCTCTCCAAAAAAGATCACTTCAGTGTCGCAATTTTTTCACATTCCCTCCAATATTTGTTATCCCTTCCATCACTTTAGCCAATATGATATCTGTGAGGTATTTCAATTTTGTTTAACTTGGATTTTTCTAATCAATGATTTAGAGAACTTTGAAATAAAATTATTCATAGCTTTGATTTCTTCATCTTAAAACTGCCTTATTCATATCCTTTGACCATTTATTAATTGGAGAATGACTCATATTCTTTTTTTTAATAGGTTTTACTTACAAGTTATATGCATGGGTAATTTTATGAGCCAGAACTTGAAACAAGATGATAACTCAATGGAATTGATAGAAACAATGCTTAAGTTCACACATTAGCTCACACATTAGTTCACACATTTGGGAGATTTCAGGGTTCAGTATGAGATATCCAAATTCACACCTCCCATAATCCCACTCTTAGAGGACGAGTAAACCTTTGAATTTACACCTCTAAAAGAGCATAAAAACAGTTGAACTCAGTCAGGAGAGTTCAGTTGAAAAAGATTAAAAACCATAAGTCAGTGAGTTCAGGGGAATGACAAGCTAGAGACTGCAGTCAGGCAGAACAAAGGATTCGAAGGAGTAGAACCAAGATTCAGAAGGAGCTGGAGACAACAAAGGACAAGCTGCAAGAGCTCTTGGAACCAAGCAGAGAGAGAGGCCTCTAAGAAAACTAACTGGACTATTTTGGAAGAGACAATAAAAGACTATACTTAAATCCCTGGCTGCATTTGAGGTGATTATTGATCTGAATTGAAACTAAGGCTGCCTCCAAAACCTCCCCAAGAAACCTGCTCTCCCAGAGACATCCTATATACAAAAGAAGAGAACACTACAAGCATACTTGTCCAAATTGTTATTTTGCTGTACAAAAAGAATCGGACTCTGAAAAAGTGTACAATATAGCCTGTGAAGGAAATAAAAAATGCAGGTGGACAAAAATATAGGGATTGGGAATTCTATGTAATGGTTCTTAGTCATCTCCCAGAATTCTTTTGCTGGGTGTAGCTGGTTCAGTTTCATTACTGCTCCATTGGAACTGATTTGGTTCATCTCATTGCTGAAGATGGCCAGGTCCATCAGAATTGATCATCATAGTATTGCTGTTAAAGTATATAGATTTCCTGGTCATATATATGTATATATATAATAATTAATAATGAGTTGGAGCATCTTTTCATATGGTTAGAAATAGTTTCAATTTCTTCATCTGAGAATTGAGAATAACTCATATTCTTACAAATAAGACAAAATTCTTTCTATTTTGACAAGAGACTTTTATCTGAAAAACCACAAGGCTCTCATAGAAGAAATTTAAAAGGCTCTTACAAGGGAGCTAGAAGAAAAGTAAGGAAAGGAAAGGGAAGCTTTGCCAGAGGGTCTGAATAAGTCATGCTACTCATTAAAAGATAGAATGGATAAAGAAATCAGCTCCCTGAAAAACAGAATTAATGAACTGGAAAAATAGCTCTCTAAAAAACAAAATTGGTGAAATGGAAAAAAAATTCCATACAACAAAACAACTCGTTTAAAAACTCAATTGGACAATTACAAAAAGAAATAAAAAAAAGTAAATGAAGAAAATAATTCATTAAAAATCAGAATTGAACAAGTGGAACTGAATGACTTGAGGAGACACCAAGAATCAGTCAAGCAAAACCAAAAAAAATTAAAAATAGAAAAAACTGTTAAATACGTACTTGGGAAAACAACAGACCTGGTAAATAGATCTAGGAGAGATAATCTGAAGATTAGTGGACTTCCTGAAAATTATGATGAAAAAAAGAGCCTAGACACTATTTTTCAGGAAATCATCAAAGAGAACTGCCCAGATGTTATAGAAACAGAGGGTAAAATACACATTGAAAGAATTCATCGATCACCTACTGAAAGAGATCCCAAAATCAAAACTCCAAGAAATATTATGGCTAAATTCCAGAACTACCAGACCAAGGAAAAAAATACTATAAGCCACTAGAAAAAAACCAATTCAAATACAGAGGAGCCACCATAAGTATTACTCAGGATCTCGCAGCATGCACATTAAAGGATCGAAGGGCTTGGAATCTGATATTCCAAAAGGCTAAGGAACTTGGTATGTAGCCAAGAATAACTTACCTGGCCAAAATGAACATTTTTTTCCCAGAAAAGAAGATGGATTCAATGAAATAGGTGAATTCCATCTATTTCTGATGAAAAAAAAACCAGAACTAAACAAAAAATTTGACTTCCAAATATAGGTCTCAAAAGAAACATAAAGAGAAATCTTGGGAACTATATTTCTGTTATGAGTATACATAACGAGTACATGTATAATTTTGTTTTACTGTTAAATTTAAAAAAAGAAGCTAGAGGTGGAAAGGAAATTGTACCAGAAAAAGGGAAAAGTGGAGGTACTACATCTCATGAAGAGGCAAAGGAAATCTATTATATCTGAGGGAAAGATGGGAGGGAGATGGTCTTAGGGTGTATCTTACTTTCATCAGAATTGCCTCAAAGAGAAATATATTAGAACATATTCAATTTGCAGAGAAACTTCTCCCACTTCATTGTAAAGTGGGGTGGGAAAAGTGAAAAAGGGAAGGAATAAGGTAAATAGAAGGGAATACAGAAATTGTAAAGAAAAGGTTTAAGAAAAGGGGAGGGACTCTAAGGTGGGGGGGAGGGATCCTAAAGAGGGAGGGCAGCTTCGGAAGGCAAGTGGTGCTCACAAGTTTAATACTGGGGAGAGGGGTAAGGGGGAAAGAAAAAAGAAAAGCATAATTTGGGGTTAACAAGATGGCAGGAAATACAGAATTAGTAATTTTAGCCATAAATGTGAATGGGGTAAACTCCCCCATAGAGCGGAGGCAGATAGCAGACTGGATTAAAAGTCAGAATCTTAAAATATGTTGTTAACAGGAAACACAGTTGAAGAAGGGTATACAGAGTAAAGGTAAAAAAGTAGAGCAGAATCTACTATGCTTCAGGTAAAGTAAAAAAAAAAAAAACAGGGGTAGCCATCCTGATCTCAGATCAAACAAAAGCAAAAATTGATCTAATTAAAAGAGATAAGGAAGGGCACTATATTTTGCTAAAGGGTAACATAAATAATGAAGCAATATCAATATTAAACATATATGCATCAAGTGGTGTAGCATCTAAATTCTTTTTTTTATTATAACTTTTTATTAACAATACATATGCATGGGTAATTTTTTACATTATCCCTTGCACTCACTTCTGTTCCAACTTTTCCCTTCCTTCCCTTCACTCCCCCCCCCAGATGGCAGGCAGTCTTATACATGTTAAATATGTTATAGTATATCCTAGATACAATATATGTGTGCAGAACTGAACAGTTCTCTTTTTACACAGAAAGAATTGGATTCAGAAGGTAAAAATAACCTGAGAAGAAAAAGAAAAATGTAAATCGTTCACACTCATTTCCCAGTGTTCCTTCTCTGGCTGTAGCTAATTCTGTCCATCATTGATCAATTGGAACTGAATTAGATCTTCTCTTTGTTGAAGATATCCATTTCCAACAGAATATATTCTCATACAGTATTGTTGTTGAAGTGTATAATGATCTCTTGGTTCTGCTCATTTCACTCAGCTTCAGTTCATGTAAATCTCTCCAAGCTTCTCTGTATTCATGCTGCTGGTCATTTCTTTCTTTTTTTTTTTAAATTAATTTATTTATTTAATAGCCTTTTATTTACAGGTTATATGCATGGGTAACTTTACAGCATTAACAATTGCCAAACCTCTTGTTCCAATTTTTCACCTCTTCCCCCCACCCCCTCCCCCAGATGGCAGGATGACCAGTAGATGTTAAATATATTAAAATATAAATTAGATACACAATAAGTATACATGACCAAACCGTTATTTTGCTGTACAAAAAGAATCAGACTCTGAAATATTGTACAATTAGCTTATGAAGGAAATCAAAAATGCAGGTGGGCATAAATATAGGGATTGGGAGTTCAATGTAATGGTTTTTAGTCATCACCCAGAGTTCTTTCTCTGGGCGTAGCTGGTTCAGTTCATTACTGCTCCATTGGAAATGATTTGGTTGATCTCCTTGCTGGGGATGACCAGGTCCATCAGAACTGGTCATCATCTAGTATTGCTGTTGAAGTATATAATGATCTCCTGGTCCTGCTCATTTCATTCAGCATCAGTTCGTGTAAGTCTCTCCAGGTCTTTCTGAAATCATCCGGGTCATTTCTTACAGAACAATAATATTCCATAACATTCATATACCATCATTAACCCAACCCTTCTCCAATGGGTATCCATTCATTTTGCAACTTCTAGCCACCACAAAAGGGCTGCCACAAACATTTTGGTACATACAGGTCCCTTTCCCTTCTTTAAGATCTCTTTGGAATATAAGCCCAGTAGTGATACTGCTGAATCAAAGGGTATGCATAGTTTGATAACTCTTGGACCATAATTTCAGATTGTTTTTCAGAATGGTTGGATTTGTTCACAACTCCACCAACAATGCATCAGTGTTCCAGTTTTCCCACATCCCCTCCAACATTCATCATTATTTTTTCCTGTCATCTTAGCCAATCTGACAGGTGTGTAGTGGTATCTAAGAGTTGTCTTAATTTGCATTTCTCTGATCAATAGTGATTTGGAACACTCTTCATCATCTGAAAATTGTTCATATCCTTTGACCATTTCTCAATTGGAGAATGGCTTGATTCCTTTAAATTAGAGTCAATTCTCTGTATATTTTGGAAATGAGACCTTTAACTGTGAGGATGTTTTTCTCAGTTTGTTGCTTCCTTTCTAATCTTGTTAGCATTAGTTTTGTTTGTACAAATGCTTTTTAATTTGATATAATCAAATTTTTCTATTTTGTGATCAATAATGATCTCTAGTTCTTCTTTGGTCACAAATTCCTTCCTCCTCCACAAGTCTGAGAGGTAAACTATCCTATGTTCCTCTAATTTATTTATAATCTCATTCTTTATGCCTAAATCATGGACCCATTTTGATCTTATCTTGGTGTACGGTGGTAAGTGTGGGTCCATGTCCAATTTCTGCCATACTAATTTCCAATTTTCCCAGCAGTTTTTGTCAAATAATGAATTCTTATCCTCAAGGTTGGGATCTTTGGGTTTGTCAAACACTAGACTGCTGTAGTTATTGACTATTTTGTGCTGTGAACCTAACCTATTCCACTGATCAACTGATCTATTTCTTAGCCAGTACCAAATAGTTTTGGTGACCACTGCTTTATAAAATAATTTTAGATCAGCTAGGCCACCTTCATTTCATTTTTTTCATTAATTCTCTTGAAATTCTTGACCTTTTGTTCTTCCATATGAATTTTGTTGTTATTTTTTCTAGGTCATTCAAATAGTTTCTTGGAAATCTGATTGGTATAGCACTAAATAAAGAGATTAGTTTAGGGACTATAGTCATCTTTATTATATTCACTCAGCCTATTCAAGAGCACTTAATATTTTCCTAGTTGTTTAGATCTGACTTTATTTGTGTAGAAATTGTTTTGTAATTTTGCTCATATAATTCCCGACTTTCCTTTGGTAGATACATTCCCAAATATTTTATGCTATCAACAGTTATTTTGAATGAAATTTCTCTTTATCTCTTGCTGTTGGATTTGTGGTATAAAAATGCTTAGGATTTATGTGGATTTATTTTGTATCCTGCAACTTTGCTAAAGGTGTGGATTATTTCTAATAGCTTTTTAGTAGAATCTCTGGAGTTCTCTAAGTATACCATCATATCATCTGCAAAGAGTGATAGTTTGGTTTCCTCATTACCTACTCTAATTCCTTTAATCTCTTTCTTGGCTTTTGTTGCCGAGGTTAGCATTTCTAATACAATATTGAACAATAATGGTGATAGTGGACAACCTTGTTTCATTCCTGATCTTACTAGGAAAGGTTCCAGTTTTTCCCCATTGCATATGATGCTTACTGACAGTTTTAAATATATGCTCCTGACTATTTTCAGGAAGTCCATTTATTCCCATCCTTTAAAGTGTTTTTATTAGGAATGGATGTTGGATTTTATCAAATGCTTTTTCTGCATCTATTGAGATGATCATATAGCTTTTGTTAATTTGGTTATTAATATAGTCAATTATGCTAATAGTTTTTTTAATATTGAGCCAAGCTCTGCAGTCCTGGTATAAATCCTACTTGGTCATAGTGTATTATCCTGGGGATGATTTTCTATAATTAGCATCTAAATTCTTAAAGGAGGAGTTAAGAGAACTGCAAGAAGAAATATACAGCAAAACTATAATAGTGGGAGATCTCAACCTTGCTCCCTCAGAACTAGATAAATTAAATCACAAAATAAATAAGAAAGAAGTTAAAGAGGTAAATAGAATGCTAGAAAAGTTAGGTATGATAGATTTTTGGAGAAAACTAAATGGAGACAGAAAGGAGTACACTTTCTTTTCGGCAGTTTATGGAACCTATACAAAAATTGACCATATATTAGGACATAAAGACCTCAAATTCAAATGCAGAAAGGCAGAAATAACAAATCCATCCTTTTCAGATCACAATGCAATAAAAATTACATTCAATAAAAGCCAGGGGAAAATAGACCAAAAAATAATTGGAAACTAAATAATCTAATCCTAATGAATGATTGGGTTAAACAGCAAATCATAGACACAATCAATAATTTCACCCAAAAGAATGACAATAACAAGATGTTATATCAAAATGTGTGGGATGCAGCCAAAGAGGTAATAAGGGGAATTTTATATCTCTAGAGGCTTACTTGCATAAAATAGAGAAAGAGAAAATCAGTGAATTATGTTTGCAACTAAAAAAGCTAGAAAAAGAGCAAATTAAAACCCCCCAGTCAAACAGTAAACTTGAAATTCTAAAAATAAAAGGAGAGATTAACAAAATTGAAAGTAAAAAACCTATTGAATTAATTAATGAAACTAAGAGTTGGTTCTATGAAAAAACCAACAAATAGATAAAACCATTGATAAATTTGATCAGAAAAAGAAAGAAGAAAATCGAATTGTTAGTCTAAAAAATGAAAAGGGAGAAGTTGCCACTAATGAAGAGGAAATTAGAGCAATAATTAGGAGTTACTTTGCCCAACTTTATGCCATTAAATTCGATAACTTAAATTAAATGGGTGAATATCTTAAAAAATATACCTTGCTCAGATTAACAGAGGAAGAAGTAAATTGGTTAAACAGTGCCATTTTAGATAAGAAATAGAACAAGCTATTAATCAGTTCCCTAAGAAAAAATCCCCAGGACCAGATGGATTTGCATGTGAATTTTACCAAACATTTAAAGAACAATGAACTCCAATTCTATATAAACTATTTGAAAAAATAGGGATTGAAGGAGTCCTACCAAATTCCTTTTATGACACAGACATTGTACTGATACCTAAACCACTTAGGTTGAAAACAGAGAAAGGAAATTCTGGACCAATCTCCTTAATGAATATTGATGCAAAAATCTTAAATAAAATATTAGCAAAAAGATTACAGAAAATCATCCCCAAGATAATATACCATGACCAAGTAGGATTTATACCAGGAATGCAGGGCTGGTTCAATATTAGGAAAACTATTAGCATAATTGACTATATCAATAATCAAATTAACAAAAACCATAGGATCATCTCAATAGATGCAGAAAAAGCATTTGATAAAATACAACATTAAAAACATTTGAGAGTATAGGAATAAATGGACTTTTCCTTAAAACAGTCAATAATATCTATTTAATACCATCAAGAAGCATCATATGTAATGGGGATAAACTAGAACCATTCCCCAATAAGATCAGAAGTGAAACAAGATTGCCCACTATCACCATTACTAATCAATATTGTATTAGAAATGTTAGCTTCAGCAGAGTTGAGAAAGAGATTAAAGGAATTAGAGTAGGTAATGAGGAAACCAAATTATCTTTGCAGATGATATGATGGTATACTTAGAGAACCCCAGAGATTCTACTAAAAAGCTATTAGAAATAATCCACACCTTTAGCAAAGTTGCAGGATACAAAATAAATCCACATAAGTCATCAGCATTTTTATACATCACCAAATAAAATCCAACAGCAAGAGATACAAAGAGAAATTCCATTTAAAATAACTGACAATAGTATAAAATATTTGGGAATCTATCTGCCAAGGGAAAGTCAGGAACTATATGAGCAAAACTACAAAACACTTTCTACACAAAGTCAGATCTAAACAACTAGGAAAATATTAAGTGCTCTTGGATAGGCTGAGTGAATACAATAAAGATGACAATACTACCTAAACTAATCTATTTATTTAGTGCTATACCCAAGAAACTATTTAAGTGACCCAGAAAAAATAACAACCAAATTCATCTAGAAGAACAAAAGGTTAAGAATTTCAAGGGAACTAATAAAAAAAATTAAATGAAGGTGGCCTAGCTGTACCAGATCTAAAACTATATTATAAAGCAGGGTCCATTATAAAGCAGGGTATTGGCTAAGAAATAGACTAGTTTATCAGTGGAATAGGTTAGGTTCACAGGAGAAAATAGTCAATAACTGTAGCAATCTAGTGTGACAAACCCAAAGATCCCAACTTTTGGGATAAGAATTCATTATTTGACAAATACTGCTGGGAAAACTGGAAATTAGTATGGCAGAAAGTAGGCATGGACACACACTTAACACAGTACACCAAGATAAGATCAAAATGGGTTCATGATTTAGGCATAAAGAATGAGATTATAAATAAATTAGAAGAACATAGGATAGTTTACCTCTCAGACTTGTGGAGAAGGAAGGAATTTGTGACCAAAGAAGAACTAGAGTTCATTATTGATCACAAAATAGAAAATTTTTATTTTATTAAGTTAAAAGTTTTTGTACAAACAAAAAAAGAAAAAATCAAGCCCTTCTTCAGTTGATAAATGGCCAAAGGATATGAACAGATAATTTTCTGATGATGATATTGCAACTGTTTCTACTCATATGAAAGGGTATTCCAAATCACTATTGATCAGAGAAATGCAAATTAAAACAACTCTGAGATATTACTACACACCTGTGAGATTGACTAAGATGACAGGAAATGATAATGACCAATGTTGAAGGGGATGTGGGAAAACTGGGACACTGATACATTGTTGGTGGACCTGTGAATGGATCCAACCATTCTAGGGAGCAATTTGGAACTATGCCCCAAAATTTATCAAACTGTGCATACCCTTTGATCCAGCAGTGCTACTACTAGGCTTATATCCCAAAGGGATATTAAAGCAGGGAAAGGGACCTGTATGTGCAAAAATGTTTGTGGCAGCCCTTATCATAGTGCCTAGAAACTGGAAATTGAATGGATGCCCATTGATTGGAAAATGGTTGGGTAAATTATGGTATATGAATGTTATGAAATATTATTGTTCTGTAAGAAATGACCAGCAGGATGAATGCAAAGAGACTTGGAGAGACTTACATGAACTGATGCTAAGTGAAATGAGCAGAACTAGGAGATCATTATACACTTCAACAACACTATATGAGGATCAATTATCATGGAAATGGATATCTTCATCAATGAGAAGATCCAATTCAGTTTTGATTTTTCAGTGATGAACGGAACCAGCTATACCCAAAGAAAGAACACTGGGAAATGAATGTGGATTGCTTGCATTTTTCTTTTTCTTCCCAGGTTATTTTTACCTTTCTAAATTTGATTTTTCTTGTGCAACAAGAGAACTGTATACATATGTACACATATATTGTATTTAAGATATACTTTAACATGTTTAACATGTATGAGACTGCCTGCCATCTAGGGGAGGGAGTGGAGGGAAGGAAGAGAAAAGTTGGAACAGAAATGATTGCAAGAGACAATGTTGAAAAATTATCTATGGATATGTTCTGTCAATAAAAAGGTATTATGAGATGTTTCAGATCAATTCCAATCGTCTTGTGATGAAGACAGCCATCTGCACCAAGAAAGAGAACTGTGGGAACTGAGTGTAAATCAATCACAACATGTATTTTCACTTCTTTTGTTTTTGTTTGTTCCCTTTTTGTTTTCTTTTTCATTTTTTCCCTTTTTGATATGATTTTTCTTCACAGCATGATCATTGTAGAGATGTGTAGAAGAATTCCACATGTTTAACATATATTGGATTTCTTGCCATCCAGAAGACAGAATGAGGAAAAAGGAGGAAGAAAAAAATTTGGAACACAGGGTTTTGCAATGGTGAATGTTGCCAACTATCTATGCATATATTTTGAAAATAAAAAGCTTTATAAAAATTCCATAACATTAGCAAATAAGTAGCATGAAACTCTAGTCTAACCTTGTCCTATAAGTCTTCTTTCTGTTGGTTCTTTACTAAATTCTTTTGGAACTTAGCCTGCTTCAAATGGCTTTACAATTGCAATAAACTTTGCCCCTTGACTTGGGGATGAGTTCAAGCCTGCCAATTCTTTTGAGATATCTTGTGACACCAGTCTGTGACCCCCAACCTTTCGAGGTCCCTTTTGAACCTCAATATTTGGTGACTCCATACAGGGAGAATCTGGCTTCCCTAGCTTGATTCCCTGCTTTTCAGGATACGTCCCCAGGTTTTTCTCCTTCAATCCCATAGCTGGGATACCCCAAGCAATTGGGAGAAGTTTTGTCTGGGTCATTGTGAGGTCCATGCTCAGCAAATTTTCCTTGAGTGGGATGCCCAGTCTTGGAAATTCTTGCAATTTTTGGCAAAGTTTCTAGGAACCATTGCCACTTCCCACCTTCTTTGGGATGCCAATTTTGGCAAAGAATAACTTTTGGAAAAGATAGGACAGGTCTCTTTCATGTCATTTTTATTTGTGTCTGGGTCTCTGTGCAGAATGTCTGGGTCATGTTTGTTCTGTGAGCTAGATTTTGTTACCTGAAAAGATTTAAAACACAGCCAGCAAGAAAAAACTTTTATTTTGTAGTAAGAACATTGGGAAAGATTTCTTAACATCCTTGTCTCCCACCGTAAAAGGGGAAAAAGCCTGACTTTTTCCTATGGGCATCAGCTCTGGCCAAGCTGGGGGGTTACAGAAATAATTAGCTAATTAAAATTAAAATAACATCTTAGCAGATTCTCAAAGTTTTGAGAGCAAACATCTTAGCAGATTCTCAAAGTTTTAAGAGGAATTACTAAGAAGTTTGGCAATTATTCATTTTAAGATAGCAAGAAAAATTCCTGAAACATTAGGGATAATTCCACAAATTTATCCCATTCTAAAAGAAAAGAAAAAGAAAAAACAAACTAGATAAATAACAACTTTTTGCTAACCCTTCCTTAATTTCCTATCTTGTCCGGAATACTCTCCTGCTCCCTTGGGAAAGCACCTCAAAAGGTATTAAGGCACCTTATCTACTCCATTCCAGGGAGTCCTGAGTGCATCTTAGTTGTGGGGATTGCTAACATGATCAATATCAGTCCAAATCCTTCTATTTGCTAACTCCTGTCATATCAATTCAGATTAAGAAAACAATGTTAAAGAACTTAAAGTAACTCAAATTCTGCCCCACCTGTAAGGCAGCATGTGGTGCGAAAGCCAGTCACCTCTGCATTTGGTAAGCCCATCTTATTGTTTCAGTTGCAAAAATGTATTAGCTACGTAATTTATAGTAAATTATTTTATCTGTCCAATTTTCTGATTTGTAAAGAGAAATAATTGTTGTTGTGAAGATCACATGATTACAAAAGTGCTTAGCAAAAAACATACTATATGAATCTTAACTGCTTTATTGGATATAATTGCTTCATATCTAATAACTTTATATGGATTTTTAGATATTACCAACACATAATGTCTGTGTTGAGATAAAAATGATTTCTCTCTGTACATAAAGTAATTTGGAAGCAAATTCAACTAAATAAGACCTCCCCAAGACTTAGAGGATACTGCAAAGAGAAAAGAGTCTCTCTTTTTTTTCTTCCCTCCCCTGATTGCAGCAGGGATACATGGATAAAGGGGTGAGAGGGATAAAAAGAAAATACACTCAGTTCAGTGAAATTTGTTATTTGAGATATGATAGTAAAAGCAATTTTGAAGGATCTCTAATTAAAGCCCACTAAAGGGATATGTAAATTGTAATCTATTTGCACTGATAGTGTTAACAGAATATTTAAGAATTTGGGAACTTAGGAAAACAGAAAAGCAGTTTACTACTACTTTAAAAAGACAGGTGACAACAACCAGCTTTTGAAGTATCTAGAGTCAGACTTCTGAGGGCCCTGTCAATTTAAAAAAAAAAAAAAAAAAAAAAAGGCACTTCAATTCTTTCCTGGCTCACAAAAGAGAAATAGTTTGTGTGAATTGGAAAATAAATAAATGGCAATTCAGTTTGTCTAGAATATTTAATTAGAATTTAAAGAATCTCATGAACTAAAATTAAGTCAGTTTTAAAATCTGCTCTATCTCAATTTTAAGAATTGTCTTGTTTTCTCCCTAAAACAAAAGGGAAACTTATTTAAGGGAATAGAAATCCTCCCTGAATACATCCAAAGCTGCAACAGCTTGAGGACAGAATAAAACAGTTTGCTGCTGCTTGAAAAACTTTAGCAACAAACAGCCTGGTTTTGAGTTATCAAAGAATCAGAATTATGAGGGTCCTGTCAACTAAAAGAAGGTGGAAAGTTTGTTTAGTCTTGTTAATTCCATTTTATGCTGCTTTTTAAATGTAACCTAGGAAATTATGTTTTTTCATCTTTGCTAGAAAATTAAGAGAAAATTACAACTATTTGGCTATTAGGAAAATTCTAAAATTTTTAATTAAGTTATTTAGAGTTATAAGTTAATTAAATTATTGTCATCATGTTAAACCTAAAATTGGTGATTACTGTATTTAGAACAAGAGGGATGAGGTGAAAGCCTTATCAGTTCACCTCCTAGTATGAGGTATACAATACCTTTTTCTCACTTCACAGAGTGGGGAGATGTATCAAACAGCACAGCTCATGAAAACACTAAGAATAGTTGAGGTGAACAACAGCAAGCTCAGCCCCTTCTCTGGAGTCTCTGTCTCCTCTTAATTTGTAAACTTGTTAGTTTTCTTGAAGCTATCAGGGTAAGCCAAGTCATTAACCCTGCGAAATGAGCCTGTTTAGGATGTAAGAATCTATAAGTTTGTTTAAGATTGATTCTTTGCACCAGGATAAGTTTATACATATAAAACTTGTTAAAATCTCCTATGTGTAGTAAACTCTTTTCCCCCTGAGGCAATTGGGGTTAAGTGACTTGCCCAGGGTCACACAGTTAGAAAGTATTAAGTGTACAAGACCAGATTTGAACTCACATCTTCCTGACTTCAGGGCTGATGCTCTATCCACTGTGCCACCTAGCTGCCCCCAGTTCTGCTAAACTTCTTAAAATAATATATCTAGGGGCCTGATTCCCCAGCCTTTAATCCCCCAACTTCTCAACTCCTACACTCTCATATAGCTCCCAAGAACAACTCCTTGCTCCTTGCTCCTTTCTCCTGGGTGATTTCAAACAACTTCAAGCCAACTTCTAATCCCAAATACCAATCAGTGAAAACTTCTCTTTGGCCTACACCAAGCTACTCACTTGGGAAAAAATGCTCTCCAATCCCTTGTGTGATTTTCACTGGTCATAAGCTAGGAGAAACAATTAAACAGGTTTGTCAGGCCTGCCCAGTTTGTACCCAAATAAATCTTGAAAGGGCTATTAACCATCTCATCCTGAAGCCTATTTGAAAGAATACATACCCAGATTTTATACATGTATCCTCTCAGGGGCTTCACACTGGTTTTGTTTTTTGTTGTCACCTTTACTAATTGGGTAAAAGCCTTCCCTTGTAAGACTGAAAAGGGTCAGAGGTTTTTGCTAAAGGAAATCAAACCCATTTAAGATTAATTATTATCTCCACTCTGCATGTTATTCTCTCTATCCAATGTTTAATGCCTTTTAAACATTATGGTGCTTATACCCTAGGCCACTTAAGCATTCCTTTCACTGTGTATAATGCCACCATTCTACCCATTGCCACAACTCCTTTGAGGAGACAAAAGTAGGAATTTGGGGGAAATGTTCTTTGGTATTTATCCTAGGAAAAGCTGTCTGGATTAGAGACATTCTTCTACCTCCCAAATCTTCCTTTTGGTGGGGTTCCTGGTTACTGTCCCTGGTAACCACCATACTAACTCCACTTTTAATTATTCCTTTTTTTTTTTTTTGCTTCTATTTGGCCCCTACATTTTTAACCTACTTGTGAGATTTGTTTCCTCCAGACTCCAAGCTATGAACTTCCAACTACTTGTTCAACCTGAACACCATCAGTTAACTGATTCTGATCCCCCTGGATGCTGCTGCCACCATTTTCAAGTCATTTGCCTATCCTATTTAGTCTGAATGCTACTAGGCAGGGACAGCTCTATACCCCTTATGAGCATGAAGCAGCTCCAGAAGATGAGATCTCTGTCCCTTTGTTCCTAATGGGTTTGGGGTTTAAACTGCTTGAGGGGAAAAATGAATAGAATAGCTTTTAGGGAGAAATACAGCAATAATTTTAAGGTCCCCTGACCTTAGAGCACTTCTGTTCTAACAGTTTGTCAATAATTCTAAAATCTTCTGGCTTTAGAATCAATGGTGGCCCCCAACTCCCTCCTGCCCCCCCCACCTCCATCTTACAATGCTATTGTTGTAACAATCTGCCTGTCAATGATTCTAAAGTCTTCTGGCCTTAGAATAGTCCTACAAATATTACTGACATGATAATCTGTTGGTCAGTAATAACCAAGTTCCTGAGACAATAATGACTAGATCATCTCTCAAACCTATCTGTAAAACATCACATTAGCAAATAAATAACATAAAGCTCTGGTCTAACCTTGTCCTATAAATTTATTTTCTTTCTCTTGGTCCTTTACTAAATTCTAAAGAACTTAGCCTGCTTTAAATGGCATTACAATTACAATAAACTTTGCCCCTTGACTTGGAGGTTCAAGCCTGTCAATTTTTTTGAGACACCTTGTGACACCAGTCTGTAACCCCCAACCTTTTGGGGTCCCTTCTGAACCTCAGTATTTGTACAAATCCTTTTTAATTTAATGGAATCAAAATTATCCATTTTATATCTCACAGTGCTTTACTTTCTATTGTTTATTCATAAATTCTCCTATTCATATAAGAAATATGTTCCTTTTTCTTCTATCTCCCTTTATATCCAGCTAATATATCTATTCTGCTAGAATGTTTTCTAGTTTTTCCTAGCAATTTTTTATCAAATGGCAAATTCTTATTCCCAGAATTTACTTAAATTCTTTCTAAATTAAATATTTATTTGCATTTGTCAAATATGACTTTGTTATAATCATTTACTACTATGTATTGTGTGTCTACTCTGTTCCACTGATATATCTTTCAATTTCTCCACAGTACCAGATTGTTTTGATAATTATCACTTTATAATATAGTTTAAAATCTGGCACTTCCTTTGCATTAACTCCTTTGATATGCTTTTTTCTTCCAAATGAATTATGTAATTTTTCTAGTTCAATAAAATAATTTTTAGTAATTCAATTGGTATGAAATTGAATAAGTAATTTAGGTAGAAGTGCCACTTTAAAAATGGATTTATGTATTTAACATTGAATTAATATATTTAATAAATATTTAAATTTTCCCCCAGTTACACTCAAAACAAAAATTTTTTTGACATTTGTGTTTTAAATTTTTGAGTTCTATGTTCTCTCTCTTATCCTCACCCACAATTAAGAAACTTCATGTGAAGTTATGCAACACATTATACAAAACATTTTCATAAAAGTCAAGTTGTGGGGGGAAAAGAAAACATTGGGGCAACTAGGTGGTGCAGTGGATAGAGCACTAGCCCTGAAGTCAGGAGGACCTGAGTTCAAATCTGGCCTCAGATACTTAACACTTAGCAATGTGATCCTGGGCAACTCAACCCTAATTGCCTCAGAAAAAAAACCAAACACATAGAGTTCTCACCCTAAGGAAAAGAAAAATCCTCAAGAAAAATTAAGTTAAAAAAAAAGGGACCCCACTATCCACCAATTATATTGGTTTTGGACTTCATTTCATCACCTATTCAGAGAAATAAAATACAATGGAACAGCCAGATAATGAAGATATTTAATACATAGAGAATACATATTGTCCAAAAGGATTGAGAATCCACTCCCCCCTCCAAAAAAAACTGTTACAAAATAGGCTTTTAAAGAAAGGTAAGAGCACAAGGGTGGGGGTGAGGGGTTGGGGTGAGGCGGGGAGCTGAGCCAAGATGGGGGAGAGCAGACATGACTCTGTGACTTCCTCTGACCTTCTTTCAAACCAACAGCAGATTAAGCCTCTAGACTGATTTTGAAGTCAAAGAACCCATAAATATTTGGAGTACAACACATTTCTAAAAGAAATTACCTTGGAAGAATTTCAGAACAGGTCTGTTTCAAAAAGGCAGAGGGACAGTCTGCCGAGCCCAGACCACAGCATGGGAAGATTGGGACAAGAACCTGGGGCTGGGAGTCATAGTGTTGTAGCTTCCACGCATCCTAAGGTTCCTAAAGGCAAAGCAACTCCAGATGAAGCCCCAAAGAGAGACACGAGCTAGTCCCCATTTCACAAGATCATAAAGGATCTTAAAAGAGAGTTAAAAGAAAAATGAGGAAATGAAATGAAATCATTGCAAGAAGGAATGGAAAAAAGCATATAATGCCCTATAAAAGAGATATGAAAAAGACATCAATTCATTAAAAACAAAATTTGTGAAATGGAAAAAGAATCCAGTGAACAAAAAAATATAATTGGCCAACTGCAAAAGGAGCTAAAAAAGGTAACTGAAGAAAATAATACACTAAAAATTAGAATTGAACAAATGGAAGCGAATGACTCAATAAGACTTCAAGAATCAATCAACCAAAAACAAACAACAAAAAAAAAAGAAATATCTCCTAGGAAAAACAACCGACCTAAAAAATAGATCTAGGAGAGACAATCTAAGGATTATTGGACTTCCTGAAAGCCATGATGAAAAAAAGAACCTAGATATTATCTTACAGGAAATCACAAAAGAAAACTCAGAAGGTAAAATAGCCATCCAAAGAATTCACTGATCACCTTTTGAAAGAGACTCCAAAACTAAATCCTCAAGGAATATCGTGGCTAAATTTCAGAAGTATCACACCAAGGAAAAGATATTGCAAGCAGCCAGGAAGAAATGATTTAAATACCGAGGAGTCACAATTAAGATTACCCAGGACCTAGCAGTTTCCACATTAAAGGATAGAAGGGCCTGGAATTTAATAGTCTGAAAAAAAAAGAGAGAAAGAGAAAATTCTTCAATTTGTATTCAGACACAATCAGTTCCTTCTCTGCGTAAGGATAACATTTTTCATCATAAGTCCTTCAGAATAGTTGTGGATGACTGTAATACTGAGAATTACAAAGTCAAGTCATTTACAGCTGGTTATCTCAGATCATTGCTATTACTTTGTAGATAGTACATTTCACTGTTTGAATTCATAAAGGACTTTCCAGATTTTTTTTTCCTGAGAGCAACCTGCTCATCATTTCCATAGAACAACAATATAGAATTGTCATTTTTATTATAATGGTTTTGCCTATCATGAAGACTTTTTCCAATTGTTTTCTGACTTTATTTGTATAAAATATGTCTTATAATTTTGTTCATGTAGATCCTGGGAAGATATATACTCCTAAGTATTTTATGCTGTCAAAGATTACTTTAAATGGGCTATCTCTTATTATCTCTTCTTCTAGGGTTTTGTTGGTGATATATAGATATGCTAATGATTTGTGTGGATTTATTTTATATCTTGTTTCTTTGATAAAATTTTTTTCAATGAGGTTTTTAGTTGAATCTCTAGGATTTTCTAAGTGTATAATCATATCTATCTGCAAAGAGATAGTTTATTACCACATTATCATCTATTCTGATTGCTTCAATTTCTTTTTCTTTTCTTATTGCTATTGCTAGAATTTTTAATAAAATATTGAAAATATTGGTGATAATGGACATCCTTGTTCACTTCTGTTCTTATTGATCCCTTAAGGCTTCTAACTTATTACCAATGATTGCTGATAGTTTTAAGTAGATGTTTCTTATCATTTTTAAGGAAAAATCCATTTATACCTGTTTTCAAAGATTTTTAATGAGTATTGTATTTTGTCAAAAGCCTTTTCTGCAACTGTTGATTATATCAACATATAATCATATGTTTTTGTTACTTTTGTATTAACAATTATGTTAATAGTTTTTGTCATGTTAAACTATTCCTACATTCTTGCTATAAATTATACTTCGTCACAATATATAATCTTTTTTGTATCGTGTTGTAGTCTCCTAACTAATATTTTATTTAGAATTTTAGCATCCAGATTCATTAGGAGAATGGTTTATAATATTCTTTCTCTGTTTTTTGGTCTTCTTGGTTTAGATATCAATACCATATTTGGTTCACAAAAGAGTTTGGCAGGACCCTTTCTTTGTCTAGTATTACAAATAACTTATTTAATATTGGAATTAATATTGATCTTTAAATATTTGGCATAATTCATTTGTAAATCTTTCTGGTCCTGATGATTTTTTTTTCTTAGAAAGCTCATTTATGATCCATTCAATTTCTTTTTCCTAAAATAGGGTTATAAAGATAGTCTATTTCCTCTTCTGCTAATCTAGGCAGTTTATATTTTTTGTAAGTATTTTTACATTTCACTGAAATTGTTAAATTTATTGGCATATAGTTAGGCAAAATAACTTCTAGTAAATTGCTCAGATTTCATCTTTATTAATGATAAATTTGCTCTTTTCATTTTGATTATAGTGATGTGAACTATCTTTTCTTGTCAGGAAGAAGCCCATCTGGCTATTATCAGATAATTCCCAGATTATCCTGACTAAAAAAAATGATTGTGATGAAGGAACTCTTTATCAATACTCATTATCCATCTTCCAGAGTCTGACTATCTTTAAACAACCTTTTGAGATATTGATTAGTATCTGGTCTGCTGGTACATTCCATCTGGCCCCTTGATTCCCACCTTTGAGTTCCTGGCACTTCCTCTTCTCCTAGATCCCTCTTCTTTTTTGAGTTCATGCCTTTATGCTTGGGGAACTTCCAAGGCTTTATTTCCCCTATAAAAGATCAGTTTATAATAACAATTTTTGCTAAATTCTTTTTAGGACTAAGCCCACTATGAGATTACTTACTCTCCCTCATAGTGCCTTCATCTTTTTTTATTTTTATTATTTTATTATTTTTTTAAGTAATTATAACGTTTTATTGACAGAACCCATGCCTGAGTAATTTTTCACAACATTATTCCTTGCACTTATTTCTGTTCCGGATTTTCCCCTTCCTCCCTCCACCCCCTCCCCCAGATGGCAAGCAGTCCTATACATGTTAAATATATCACAGCATATTCTAGATACAATATATGTGCACAGAACCAAACAGTTCTCTTGTTGCACAGGAAGAATTGGATTCAGAAGGTAAAAATAACCTGGGAAGAAAAACAAAAATGCAAACAGTTTGCATTCATTTCCCAGTGTTCTTTCTCTGGGTGTAGCTGTTTCTGTCCATCGTTGGTCAATTGGAACTGAATTAGATCTTCTCTTTGTCAAAGAAATCCACTTCCATCAGAATAGACCTCATACTCATACAGTATTGTTGTTGAAGTATATAATGAAGTCCTGGTTCTGCTCATTTCACTTAGCATCAGTTCATGTAAGTCTCCCCAACCCTCTCTGTATTCATCTTGCTGGTCATTTCTTATAGAACAATAATATTTCATAACATTCATAGACCACAATTTACCCAACCATTCTCCAATTGATGGGCATCCATTCCTTTTCCAGCTTCTAGCCACTACAAAGAGGGCTGCCACAAACATTTTGGCACATACATGTCTCTTTCCTTTCTTTAGTATCTCTTTGGGGTATAAGCCCAGTAGTATCACTGCTGGTTCAAAGGTATGCATAGTTTGATAACTTTGGGGGCTGAATAAGAAATCTCCATATTATTAGTAAGTTCATTTCAAATCATTGTAAGAACATGACTTTCCCCATGTGAACCTAATCTCCATCCGAACCATGTAAATCCAACCTCCATGTGAATGACTTTCCCCATGTGAACCTAATCCCCATGTGAACCTAATCCCCATGTGAACCATGTGAACCTAATCAAGGTATGATGCGACTTCTGTGAGAACTTGACCATTCCCTAACCCATAAAAATAGGTGTTTTAGCTCCCTCTCCCGTGAGAACTTGACCTATAATCTGGGAACATACCACATGTATTTTAGCTCCAACTACATGATTCCAGGAACTCACCACTCCTTGGAACAGTTGCTGTCGATAAGGACTGGCCCCCTTGTCGATGCAACACTTGACTACAACCACCTGGAGCCCTTGTTGGTATTTTCCTGTCTTATATGATGTCTTTATTTGGCTCAAAGCCTTCTTTGTCCTGACTCCTATAAAAGGCGGGTAAAGCATCTTCTATTCGGAGCCTCACCCACGGAGATATTCATCTGCCTGGGACCCACTTTTTCCGATCGAGTTGAAGGCTGCAGAATGGGGCCCCCAGACACTTTAGAGCTCTCTTGAATCAGTGATGTACACTTTCCTCTATTCTAATAATAATCCTCATCATTCTTTGTCTTTTATGTATTATTTGCTGTATTAGTTGTTGTAAGCATTCTATTCCATGTATTGTATAATTAAATTTTATTTTCACTTTGATTGAGTCCGAGAGCATCATTTATAGGAGTGGATCCAAACTTTTCCCTAAAATCATATAACAGGGGCATAATTCCAGATTGCTCTCCAGAATGGTTGGATTCATTCACAACTCCACCAACAATGCATCAGTGTCCGTCCCAGTTTTCCTGCATCCCCTCCAACATTCATCATTATTTTTTCCTGTCATCTTAGCCAATCTGGCAGGTGTGTAGTGGTACCTCAGAGTTGTCTTTATTTGCATTTCTCTGATCAATAGTGATTTGGAACACTTTTATATAAATAGAAATAGTTTCAATTTTATCATCTGAAAATTGTCTGTTCATATCCTTTGACCATTTATCAATTACAGAATGGCTTGATTTCTTATAGAGTCAATTCTCTATATATTTTGGAAATGAAGCCTTTATCAAAACCTTTAACTGTGAAAATGTTTTCCCAGTTTGTTGCTTCCCTTCTAATCTTGTTTGCATTAGTTTTGTTTGTACAAAGGCTTTTTAATTTGATATAATCAAAATTTTTTATTTTGTGGTCAATAATGATTTCTAGTTCATCTTTGGTCACAAATTTCTTTCTCCTCCACAAGTCTGAGAGATAAAGTATCCTATGTTCCTCTAATTTATTTATAATCTCGTTCTTTATGCCTAAATCATGGACCCATTTTGATCTTATCTTGGTATACGGTGTTAAGTGTAGGTCCATGCCTAATTTCTGCCATACTAAATTCCAGTTTTCTCATCAGTTTTTGTCAAATAATGAATTCTTATCCCCAAAGTTAGGATCTATAGGTTTGTCAAACACTAGATTGCTATAGTTGACTATTTTGTCTTGTGAACCTAACCTGTTCCACTGACCAACTGAGCTATTTCTTAGCCAATACCAAATGGTTTTGGTGACTGCTGCTTTATAATATAGTTTTAGATCAGGTACAGCTAGGTCACCTTCATTTGATTTTTTTTTTCATTAATTCTCTTGAGCTTCTCGACCTTTTGTTCTTCCATATGAATTTTGTTGTTATTTTTTCTAGATCATTAAAATATGTTCTTGGGAGTGTGATTGGTATAGCACTAAATAAATAGATTGGTTTAGGGAGAATTGTCATCTTTATTATATTCACTTGAATGCCTTCCCTATTATGTTGTTTTTCTCTTTAAGAAATTAGGTTAAGGGCAGCTACGTGGCTTAGTGGATAGAGCACCAACCCTGAAGTCAGGAGGACCTGAGTTCAAATCTGGTCTCAGACACTTAGCACTTCCTAGTTGTGTGACCCTGGATAAGTCACTTAACCCCAATTGCCTCGGGGGGGGGGGGGAATTAGGTTAGTCTAACTATATGCTCTCCCAACTCAATTTCATATTTGCCCCTTCTAGTTACTATTTACCTCTTTTGCCTGCCTTTTGCCAAAGAGAATTGCCATTGTGAATTTGTCACATGTTTATTTCAAACTGGAAATTGATACCTTATCCCCATCAGTAAAAATTTAATTTTTTTCTCTTTTTAAAAATTCCTATTAACCAATGATTTGTCTGTTTTTCATAAAACCAACTTCTGATTTCATTTATTTAATTCAATGGTTTTCTTACATTCAATTTTATTAATCTCACCTTTAATTTTTAGGATTTCTAATTTGGTGTTTAGGGATTTAAAATTTATTTTCTAGGTTTTTTTAATTGCATACCTTATTCACTGATTTTTCCATTTTATTGATGTAAGTAAAATTATATATAAATTTTCCTCTTATTACTATTTTTACTGCATTCTAATTTTGGTATATTTTATTGTTTCTATGATTTGATGTTTAATCCATTTCTGCTTTAGTATTAGATTATTTAGTTTCTCATTAATTTTGAATTTGTTTCCATGGTCCCTTATTAAAAATAATTTTATTGCATCATGATCTAAAAAATTTGCATTTAATATTTCTTTTTCTCTGCATTTAGCTATGGAGTTTTTATGCCCTAATATATGGTCTATTTTTCTTTTTCTTTTTTTTTATTATAGCTTTTTATTTACAAGATATATGCATGGGTAATTTTTTCGCATTGACCCTTGCAAAACCTTCTGTTCCAACTTTTCCCCTCCTTTCCCCCACTCCCTCCCCTAGATGGCAGGTAGACCCATACATGTTAAATATGTTAAAGTATATGTTAAATACAATATATGTTTACATATCCATATAGTTATTTTGCTGCACAAGAAAAATCATACTTAGATGTAAGGTAAAAATAGCCTAAGAAGGAAATAAAAAATGCAAGTGGACAAAAACAGAGGGAGTAGAAATACTATGTTGTGTTTCATACTCATTTCCCATAGCTCTTTCACTGAGTGTAGCTGGTTCTCTTCATTATTGAACAAATGGAACTGATTTGATTCATCTCATTGTTGAAGAAAGTCATGTCCATCAGAATTGATCATCATATAGTATTACTGTTGAATATAATGATATGGTCTATTTTTCTAAAGATATTATGTATCATTGAGAAAAAAAAGCAAGAGTGGCAATCATGATCTTCATGGTGAATGGGATCAAGTGAAGATTTTTCAGAAGCTGTAGGCCCTTAGGCCTAAGTTTCAGGAAGTCACGTGATCTCTATTTTCAGAGGGCTGTAGGGCAAAAAAGGTCAAACTGTAGGTCTAAGCTTCAGGAAGTTATGTGTCCCACAGGAAGTAAACAGCATTGGGAACCACTGATCAGTGGTTACTTCCTTTTCAGTCCATCCAATGAACCCAAGTCTTCTCTATATAATTCACTCCTTGTTTCCAGCCCAGAGCCACATGCCATGCTGAGATGGTCAATTGATGTGCTTGGACCTCTTCTTGCAAGGACTGAATAAATGCTTTCTGTTTGTATCTGAAGATGCCTCTGAATAGTCATTTTGGGTAAGGGGGTCTAACATCACATCCCACACAGTTTATGGGGGCTCATCCAGGATCAGATGACTTCTCAGAGAGACAGTTGGGGGTTTTGACACAAGTACAGGCAGCAGTTGAGAGATTTTCTTCAACCATCCTCGAGGACTCTCAGCTTCCCTCTCTATGAAGTATCTGCCAAAGGCGGTAGAGGCACTTGATTAAAAACAGAAAGCAAAAGTAAATTCTCTGAAGACGTCTGTGGGCAAGGAGAAAGTCAGGGAATTTAAGTGTGCATAATCCAGAAGTAATACTGTCTGTGCCTTTTCACTGTCCTTAGCCTGAAGGGGATTGTTGGGATCGCCCAGTAAGCCAGAAGGAAGTCTTAATAAAATAGCAACAAAGCAGGGGTGCTCTGGATGGCTGCTGGATGAGGGAGACTCTTCCAGGCTTGGGGATTCAAGTTTAGAGGCTTTGTGTCCATGAGATTGGAGCTGCTCTCCTCAGATTACAGGATCTCAAACCATGAGATTGAAGCTTTTTCTCCTCAGAAGGGAAAGGGGAAAGCACAGTCCAAACCCAAATCTTTGGAGCAAAAATCTAAAATACCACCAGAGAGTGCACTTAATGATATATTGCTTTTATGTCTGGGAAAGGGATAGTATTCTTCATTGTAATTTTTGTCTGTGTCTTGTTTAGATCTTTGTATATAATGACTATGTCACGTCTGTTATATGAGCTAGATTTGTTATCTGGAAAGATTTAAAATGCAGCCAGCAAGAAGAAAAACTTTTATGTTGCAGTTAGAACACTGGGAAAGATTTCTTTTCTTTCTTTCTTTCTTTTTCTTTTTAAATAACTTTTTATTGCCAGAACCCATACCAGGGTAATTTTTTACAACATTATCCCTTGCACTCACTTCTGTTCCAATTTTTCCCCTCCCTCCCTCCACCCCCTCCCCCAGATGGCAAGTAGTCCTATACATGTTAAAGAGGTTACAGTATATCTTAAATATAATATATGTGTGCAGAAGCGAACAGTTCTCTTCTTGCTCAGGAAGAATTGGATTCAGAAGGTATAAATAACACAGGAGGAAAAACAAAAATGCAAACAGTTTACATTCATTTCCTAGTGTTCTTTCTTTGGGTGTAGCTGCTTCTGTCCATCCTTGATCAATTGAAACTGAGTTAGATCTTCTCTTTGTTGAAGAAATCCACTTCCATCAGAATACATCCTCATACAGTATCGTTGTTGAGGTATATAATGATCTCCTGAAATGAGCAGAAGCTCATTTCACTCAGCATCAGTTCATGTAAGTCTCTCCAATCCTCTCTGTATTCATCCTGCTGGTCATTTTTTACAGAACAATAATATTCCATAACATTCATATACCACGATTTATCCAACCATTCTCCAATTGATGGGCATCCATTCATTTTCCAGCTTCTAGCCACTACAAACAGGGCTGCCACAAACATTTTGGCACATACAGGTCCCTTTCCCTTCTTTCAGCTTCTAGCGGGGTATAAGCCCAGTAGAAACACTGCTGGATCAAAGGGTATGCACAGTTTGATAACTTTTTGAGCATAGTTCCAAATTGCTCTCCAGAATGGCTGGATGTATTCACAATTCCATCAACAATATATCAGTGTCCCTGTTTTCCCACATCCCCTCCAACATTCTGCATTATCTTTCCCTGTCATCCTAGCCAATCTGACAGGTGTGTAGTGGTATCTTAGAGTTATCTTAATTTGCATCTCTCTGATTAATAATGATTTGGAGCATATTTTCATATGGCTAGAAATAGTTTTAATTTCTTTGTCTGAGAATTGTCTGTTCATATCCTTTGATCATTTATCAATTGGAGAATGGCTTGATTTCTTATAAATTAGAGTCAATTCTCTATATATTTTGGAAATGAGGCCTTTATCAGAACCTTTGACTGTAAAAATGGTTTCCCAGTTTATTGTTTCCCTTCTAATCTTGCTTGCATTAGTTTTGTTTGTACAAAAACTTTTCAATTTGATATATTCAAAATTTTCTATTTTGTAGTCAATAGTGATCTCTAGTTCTTCTTTGGTCATAAATTTCTTGAAAGACTTCTTAACACCCTTGACTCCTGCCTTAAAAGGGGAAAAAGTCTGACTTTTTCTTGTGGACCCCAGCTCTGGGCAAGTTGGGGGCAACAGAAATAAAAGTTAGCTAATTTTTGAGAACAATGATAGAGAAGTTTGGTAATTGAACATTTTAAGATTGCAAAAGTGCTTAGCATAAAACAAATGCTATATGATCTTTATTGGATTTAATTGTTTCATATTTGATAACTTTATATGGGTTTTTAGATGGTACAAACATACAATGCCAATGTTGAGACAGATGATTTTTGTATGTGTAAAGTAATCTGGAAGCAAATTCAATTAAATTAAAGCTTCCATGAGGATAGTGCATATAGAAAGAAAATATACTCAATCATTTCAGTGAAATTTGTTATTTGAGATATGATAGTAAAAGTGGCTTTATGTAAATTGCAATTCCTTTGCACTGACTATGTTAATAGAAGATTTAAGAGTTTGGGAATTTTAGGGAAAACAGAAAAGCACTTGGCTGCTTTTAAAATCTGGCAGCAAATAGCTTTGTCTGAAAACCTTTTCTGATTCACAGAGGAACAAGAAAAAGATTTGTGTGGACTGACAAAAACAATCAAAAGGTAATGGTTTCTTTCTAAAATTGTAAAACTGAGATTTGGGTTGTAACTAAAAATTTTTATCTGGGGGAAAAAATTTTATCTGATCAAGTTGGCATTTTAAAAGCCTGGAGATTGACGTTATGCAACTCTGAATTGGGGAAGAGTAAAAGAGAACAAAGAAAGCAGATGTCATTCAAAGAAAGTAATTAGATAATTAATGGAGTCTTTTTCCTGAAATTCTTCTTCAATTGTAAGTTTATTAGGCTTCTTAAAACTGTTTTGTGAATAAGATTATTTAGCTTGAGAAATAACTTGAGTTACAAACTTTGTTAAACAGGAGCAATTTCAAATGATTGGTTTTTACACCAGGAATGTCCTTAGATATCAAGATGAATTGTAAATTTTATATGATGAATCTCTATTACATGACATTACATGACATGATCACCATTAACTATTATGTGCTAGAATTGTGAATTTGTTTACTTTAAGCATAAGATCTCAGAAATTTGTGTGCAAATATTGAAACATTATTCTTGGAAATTTAAATCTGTATTCGCTTTGATTTTAAGTTAAAAAAATAGACTGTTAAAACAAAGTTCTGGTAACTCACCTTGAGAGATCACATTTTTGTATCCCCTAATTAGATGAAGTATGTTGCTTTCTAAAGTATACATTGGGTAATTTATAAAAATTAGCCCTTATCAGCCCTTATCAGCCTGAAGCAGTTCCAGAAGATGAAATGTTTGCACCTTTGTCCCAAATGAATTTGGGTCTGGACTGCTTGAGGTGTGAATGATGGGATAATGGCCATAAGGCCACCAGAGCTTGACAGTGCTACAGTTCCATGGATAACTAGCTGCCAGATGCCAATCTGCTGATCTGTGATGACAGGGTTTCTAAGACAGATCATTTCTGTAAGCTCTATATCCTATCACCCACTTGCTTATGCATTTAATTACTAGGATAGTTCAAGATTTCTTAGCTAAAATGGCTCCTGAAAGCTTCCACTGATGGGCAGGTGTTAATTCTGAATGATAGAGGGTGGGTTACAGTTGATAATGAAAAGAGGAATGAGCCTGTAGGCTTAGATAACAAGGATATCCCAGTGGAAGAAATGTATCAGGATTGGTGTGAGAAATCTTCAAAAGTATGAAATAAAGAGGGGGAAGTGAATGGGACCAGGTAAAGATTTCTCAGAGGCTGTAAAGACCTTAGGCCTAAGTTTCAGAAAGCTTCAGGCCTAAGCTTTAGGAAATTATATGACCCATAGGACAGTTTCCTTTAATAATTTTTGGAAGTACAGTGTCAAGACCTTTTTTTTTTTTCATCATTACTTTTAAGTAGTCCAACAATTTTTATATTGTTTCTCATTAATCTGCTTTCCAAATCAGATGTTTTTGTAATAAGATATTTCACATTCTCTTTTTTATTTATTTTGATTTCTTTTTATTATTTCTTGGTCCCTTATGAATTCATTAGCTTCCTCTTGTCCAATTACAATTTTAAGGAGCTATTTTCTTCCACAAGTTTTTGAAACCCTTTTTTTCGCTTTGCTGACTTTCTTTTCATAATTTTCTTGATTTTCTTGCATTTCTCTTATTTTTCCCTAATTTTCTTCTGTCTTAATAGATTATTAAATTTTTAAAAAATATCTTCCTAGAACTTTTGGGGGGGGGGGGCTTGTGACCAAAGTTTTGACTTTGAAGCTTTAGAAGTAACTCTTTTGACTTCACTGTTTTCTTCTGAGTTTGAACCCTGATCTTTATCATTATAGTAGCTATTTATGGTCAGGTTCTTTCTCTTTTGCTTTACTTTCTGCTGCCTGTTAGAAATTTCAAACTGACTGATCCAATCATTCTGAAGATCAACATGGAACTATGTAACTTTGGGGGGGAGGGACTTGTTTCCAGAGTTTTGACTTTGAAGCTTTAGAAGTAACTCTTTTGACTTCACTGTTTTCCTCTGAGTTTGAACCCTGATCAAGTCAAGTTCTTTCTCTTTTGCTTTATTTTCTGCTGCTTATTAGAAATTTCAAACTGACTGATCCAATCATTCTGAAGATCAACATGGAACTATATAATTATGCATACCCTTTGATCCAATAGTGTTTCTACTGAGCTTGTATCCCAAAGAGATCATAAAAAAGGGAAAAGGACCCACTTGTGCAAATATATTTGTAGCAACCCTTTTTTTTTTTTTGTAGTGGCAAGGAACTGGAAATTGAATGAATGTCCATCAGTTGAAGAATGGCTGAATAAGTTGACATATGAATGTTATAGAATATAAGAATTTATAAGAAATTATTTCAGATGATTCAGAATTTCAGACTCAGATAAGATGATTTCAGAGAGACCTGGAGATACTTACATGAACTGATGCTAAATGAAGTGAGTAGAACTAAGAGAACATTGTAGACAGCAACAACAAGATTATATGATGATCAATTCTGATAGATGAGACTCTTTTCAACAGCAAGGTGAATCAGGTTAGTTCCAATGGATTTGTGGAGAGAGCTTGAGTGTGGATAACAACATAATATTTTCACTTTTTTTGTTGTTGTTTGATTGCTTTTTGTTTTTGTTTTCTCATTTTTTTCTGCTTTGATCTGATTTTTCTTGCTCAGCATGATAATTGTGTAAATATGTATAGAATTGCACCTATATATTAAGATAACTGTATAAATATGTATATACATATTGAATTTAACATATATTTTAACATATTTAACATGTATTGGATTACCTGCCATCTGGGGGAGCGGGGAAAATTTGGAACACAAGATTTTGCAAGGGTCACTGTTGAAAAATTATCCATGCATATGTTTTGTAAATAAAAAGTTTTAATAAAAAAAGAGAAAAAAGAATTGCACATGTTTAACACATATTGGATCACCAGCCATTTAAGGAAGAAGGTGGAAAGGAGGGAGAAAAAAATTTGGAACACAAGATTTTGCAAGAGTTAATGAAAACTATGTATATATTTTGAAAAAACTATTTAAAAAAAGAAATTTCAAACTAGACGCATCAAAAATATCTTAAACTCAACAAGTTCAAAACAATTCATTTTCTTATCCACCAAATACTCCACCCTTCTTAATATTCTGTTTTTCTGGGCACCATCATCCTCACAGTGACCCAAAGTCTCAAGTAAAGTGTCATTCTCAATTCCTCATTTATATCTCCATATCCAATTAGACTCAGATGCTTTGATGCTATTTCCTACATAAAGTTGCCTAGACCTTCTGGGAGAATTAGGTCAGAACATGCTGTCTTAGATTTTTTAGCATGATCTGATGAACTGAATTTGCCTCTTTTGGTTTCCAGGAACTATGCATACTGTGGAATAACCTTGGAATCCTGAAAAGCTATTTTTTTTTGTTTCAATATATTCTCTTTTGTCCATACATTATTACTCTTTTACTCAGAACTCACTTGAGTAGCAGATCTGAGCAGCTGAACTGGGGACCACTTTGACTGACATTGCCATTCAGCGATAAAGAGTCTAGAAGTCATAAAACAAATTCATTGATGTAGATGTTGCTTGCAAAAGAATGTATGCTTTTATTTTAGTAACTTTGCTGTAATTAAAACATCCTTCTTTATTCTGTATTGGGAATGGAATAAAGAAAGAGATTCAGAGATTTTCACTGCAACTGCCTCTCTATCTCCTTCTATCTTTATTGTCCTCTCACATAATACGATCTATTCTGATCAGAATTAGATGCCTAGATGCCCAGCAGCCACTAGCAGGTGGCTCCTATAACAAATAGCATCACTTTTCAAAGTTGTTGTGAGGATCAAATGAGGTATTTCTACAGTGGCTAGCCTGGTCTGGTAGATAGTAGGCCTTATTCCCTCTTTCTTTTCATTACCAAATAAGATGATTGGTTACTTAGGTTCTTTCCAACTCTGATAGTCTATGAGTTTCATTCTGATACAGCTTTAATTAGGAATTCTTGCCCTTGGAGACACTTTGGCTAGCAGAATTCTACTGGGGGAGGAGTGGTTAGTGAACATCTGGGGAGAAACTGGATCTCAAAACACAAGATTCTATGGGCAAGGAATCCCAGAATTCTGATATGGGAAAGAAGGCTGAATGGGAAAAGCTCACCTATGATGCTAGAAAGTTTTAATATCCCACCTTGACCAGCATATCCTGACATTACTACTGATCCTGTACAACCCTAGTGAAGAATGTGACATGAGTTCCCAGATCCAGTGGCAACAAAGATACAACACAACTCATTTGGTCTGATGTGATTGTTGATCAGAAGAGAGGACCTCCAAAGAGTATACTGTAGTCTGGCTGATAACACCAGTCCCCAACTCTTCAGTCTCTTAGAAAAAGTAAGTGGGAAGCAAAAAGTGGGGAAGCAGACTCTGAGAGAGGGGCCCAATGCTGGTGAGGAATGCAAGGATGAACATGAGCTATTTTAAGGAGCCATGGGACCTTGAGGCCACGAGAAAATGGACTAAGTTGGGAGAAAATGGGTTTATGAGCCTTCTCATAAACCAGCATTGGGAGAAGGTAAAACAAGACCATACCCAAGACACAGAGAAGCATCACCCAGCTCACCCTCACTCACCCATCTTGGGGAAATCTCCTGGTCTAAGTAGGAAATAGGTCCTTAATGGAAGCTCTTGGTGTTGTGGAGAGGCAGAACATAAATGACTTAAGAATTTTTACAAAGCACAAAGCCAAAACAAAATTTAAGCTGTTCCTCACTCCTTTCCCTATCAGAGAATTGCTCATTGGAGACAGAGCCCTATTTCTCAAGGCTTTGTCTTGTGAGATCTTAGTTTTCCATCTTTCTATTCTAGTTTTCATTTCTTAGAGAGAGGGGGGAGGAAAGGAGATTTTCTCAGGGCCAGGATCTTGATGCTTAAAGGACCCTTTAGAGAGGAGAAGGCAGGAGAGAAATGGAAAAGTTATCTTCAGATTCCCAGCAAAGGAAACTTGGAGTGGAAAACTCTGGTGGAATTAAGACAGTTCTAAAATCTAAGCTAAAAGTTGACATGCTTCTAGTTTAGATTTTTAGAACTGTCTTAATCAGATCAATCAGTATCAGAATCAATGTAGACTTTTAAAAAAATCTATATTTGGACTGGCAGCAGGGACAGTTTATTCATGTTCCATGTGTTCAGTTTATATTCTAAGAGGCCATTAGCAGACATGAGTAGGAACAGGGTCACCTCTGGATTCAGTTCTCTTCTCCTATAAACAGTTTCTTTCACTGGAAATATCACTTTCAGCACCTATATTTGGGTCAGAAAGTTTTTGTACAGTCTCTTTGTACAATGGAGAACTTTTTTTTTCAGCCTTCCAAAGTGTCCATCTGCTCATTACTCCATCTAATCCTCCTGTGAGCAATATTTAGTTGCAGTAATATGGTCCCCTTAATTCCCTGGAGCTATTTTGTAAAAAAGCAAGTTGCTCAATCTTTCAGTAACTTTATATGAGTTAGCTTTTCATCAGTCAGTAAATTTGTGAGTTTATCAAATTCCAAGACTTCTCAAGAGAACTCAGTCTCTTTGTGGAAGTCCAGACGAGAGGTGATAAGAGCCTACATGAGGGTAGTGGCAGAGTCAAAGAAGAAAAGAGGGTAATGGGATGTCCATGAAGATAAAATTGACAGGCTGGTAAATCACAAGATGGTGAGAGTGAGAAGCTGAAAATAACAGAAAATCCAGGGCTTGATGAGAAGTGCAAAAGTGACAGTATGAGCATGGCCAGATACTTTATAACTTCTTAGAACTTTAGATTTATCTGTACAAAGAGGATGATAATACTTGGAGGATTACTGAAATCTATATAAATGTAAGTTATTACTGTTATTATCCTGACCTAGCTTAGACCCTGAAATGAGTCAGGACCCCACTTTGTGCCACTTAACTACAAATAGGGGCACCCATTTTAGCTGAAAACTTATGTAGTGTCATAGGGCTTAATGGTAGAGGGCTCATCAAGTTGAAGTTGTGAGACTGGAGATCAGAAAAAAAAAAAACTTAAATAGATCTTTAAGAATCATTTACATGGAGATGATCATTGAATTCATGGGAACTGATTGATCACCAAGAGAAGTAGTAGAGAAGAAAAGACAGCTTTGCTCTTCTCTCTCTCCCAGGTCAGTGTGTGTGATCTAGAGGATTCTGCAAAAGAAACTAAGGAGTAATCAGAGAGGCATGAGGAGAAAGCAGTGTCATGAAAAACTGGAGAGAAAATATCAAGGGAAGAAAGAGATTAACAATGTTAAAGGCTGCGGAGAGGGGAAAATAATTGAAAACAAATTCATTAGATTTGGCATTGATAAATTTGGAGGGAGCAGTTTAGGTAGAATAATGAACATCAGAGAGCCAAATTACATTTAAAGAAAGAGAAAATGAAAGGGTGGCATCTGTATTAGATGGTCTTCTCAAGAAGTTTAGCCACAAATGGGAGGAGAGATTTGATTCAATAGGTAGTGGACATGGATGGAACCATGTTTGGAACTAGTTTGAGGGGAGATGTGGGCATATTTGCAGTCAGTAGGAAAACAGTAAGATGGGGAGAGATTGAAGAATAAATGAATGAAGTGATAGGAACAGTAATCTGCTGGAAAAGATGGGATGGAATAGGAAAAATGCTTTTCCCTTAAAGATCCTTTTTGGTTGGGTGTGCTTGTGAGTAACTGGTAAATCACTATGAAGATGTGACTCATTTTCTTACTATCTCCTTCCAGAGATAGAAAATTAATACAACCAACTTCCAAAAACTTACTTATATTCTCCAAATATGCAGCATGAGTTGGAAATGTTTTTCTTTGTAGACATATGATACAAGTTTCATTCTTTTTAGTAACATCTGAAGTCATTTTTGTCCAATAAAAATATTCCTCTTACCAGATTTAGGGTCTTTTTTTGATCCATGTGGTCATCATATGCTTTGGTCAATGAGATAGTTAATAAATATTAAACAGTTAACTATGTATGAGGCACTGTATTATGAACTGATAATACAAATCCAAAGAGAAAGATAGTCCCTGTCTTGAGAGAACATATACAAGGAATCAGAAAAGGGTTTGGGTATGGGGATGATATAGGTGAATTCCATAGCTGGAGTGAGCTTCCAGGATGAAGAGGTTTCCAGGGCATGACAAAGAATGTCTGAAGTGCAGCCTGGAGAGGAATGGACAGCTGGGTAGCATCAACTGCTTTTTGGTTCCATGTATAGGATCAGTCATCGTCCAGAACAACACTGCAGTGTTAACTTCTGTCATTATCTCACAGTAAATTGGTTTCAGCTGTCAGCAACTTAAAATGTAATGAATCATTATCATGCTTTTGGGCTTCTATTACTTTTTTTTTCTCCATCAACCATATGTTCTTGCTATCAGTCATCCAAAAACAACTGTGATAACGAAGATTAATTCAATCAAGGTTCATACATGCATCTGATAAAATGCATGTTTTAAAAAATATTTTAAAAACCATATTTATGCATATTAAAAACATTTATATCCTGATACAATTGCTTTTTTAACCTTATCATAATTCTAATGTTGTATGGCATTATGAACAAAGCATCTGAAATAATTGGCCAATGTTGCCATTCCTTTTTGGCAAACAGTATCCAACCTGGCACTTGTCAAGAAGTTAGTGGATTATTATCATTACACCTTTGGAATTTTTTTCCTTATTTATAGTCTTAGAATTTTTCAGTGATGGTTCAATTCAAAGCCCCAAACTCAAGTTTATGGACAGAGTAACAAGATTCATTATTAATATGGAGATAAAACAAGGCTGGTTCAGTCAATAGTTTGCCTTATAGAGGTTTAGGAATTGCTGTCATTGCCTTCATGACCCTACTCCTACCCAGCTTCCCAGGAGGAGCATATTCCAGTTCAAGTGCATCTTTGCCCAGCTCAGCCCTTTCTAGGACCATATCTCCCTAGAAACACACAATCCACTTGCATGATAGCCCAGGGAGACCCCTTTGGAGATATAGCTACCTCTAGCTAAAGGCTCCTAGGTGATAAGTTAGGTGAACTTTACAGAATGCTCAAGGTCTGTTTCTGTTCTAAATTTAGGATGCATTCCAATGTCAGCTGTAATCAAACAGAAAATTCAAGGCTTGATGAGAAGGCAAAACAAAAGTGACAGTATGAGAATGGCCAGATGCTTTATAACTTCTTAGAAGTTTAGATTTATCTGTACAATGAGGATGATAATACTTGCATTACTAACCTTAGAGGATTACTGAAGTGTATATAAACGTAAGTTATTACTGTTATTATCCTGACCTAGCTTAAACCAGGAAGTGAGTCAAGACCCCACTCTGTAATACTTAACTACATATAGGGGCACCCATTTTAGTTGAAAACTTATGCAGTGCCATAGGGTTTAATGGTAGAGTGCTTGTCATGTTTTGTTCTAAAAAGATAAAAATTGTGGTCAGCCTGTTTCTCTCCTCCCTTCTGCCTTGCCATGAATCATATCTCAAGAGCTGGAAAAGAGTTAAGGGTACACAGTCTGGCACTTAACTAAGCAGGAATCCTAACAATGGTGTGCTAAAAAAAAAAATAGCTGCTTTTTTGTTTGAAAGCTACTAATGATGGGAACTCATTACTGTCTAAAGCAGCCCTACTTATGAATTTGGAAATTTTCCATAAAATTTAAAACCTACCTCTTTATTTCTTCTTTCTTGCTCCTAGTCCTGTCCCTAGACTAAACAAAATAAAGATTATTCTCTCTTTCATATGATGGCCTTATAATACTAGAAGACAGAGTCCACGTCCTCTCTAAAATCTCATGGTCTGTCTGCTACACATTTCAAGTTTCTTCATGCAATTATCGTATGAACCACTCTAGTCTTTTCACTATCCTGGTAATCTCTACCAGACCATAGCTTTTTTATTTTCCTTCCTAAAAGATAGTTCTTATGACACAATAATCTAGATTTGAGTTCAGAGTAAAATGGAACTATTGTTTCCTCATTGTGAATACTGTGCTTCTATCAGAAGAGTTTAAGGTCCCCTCAGTTTTTATAATGGTATAGGAAACTTTTAGTGAAGAAGCTGCCTGAATCAATGTAGATCAACACCTAATCTGTAACTTGGGGAAAATGAAAGGTGAAATTACTTGACTAGGGTCATGTAACTGTCTATATGCCAGAAATGAGACTTGAACTCAGGTTTTCCTGAATCAGAGGCAGCTTCTCATATGTAATAGAATATATATTTATAGAGTAGAAACAGCTAGGTCACAATGGTGATAGTGATGAATTTGGGAGCCAAGAAGACCTAAATTCAAATCCTGTCCCATCTTAACAGTTGTGCAATTGAGAAAGTTATTTTTCTTTGTCTCAGTTTCCTTAATTGTAAAATGGGGATAATGATCCCCTATCTTCCAGGGTTTTTTATGGGGATCAAATTATATGTAAAATATTTTATAAACCTTAAAGCATTACATAAATGTTATATTATTATAGATTAAAATGTACTTCCTCACTACATTCTTAAGGTGTGGGTAGTTAAATATATATATATGTAATATATATTTATATGTAATATACATAATAATAAATATAAACATAAATAAATAAATAAATAAAACTATAATATAAATAAATAATAAATATATATATATATATATATATATTTTAGACAAGGAAATAGAGAGGCTAAGGAACTATATTCCAGGGTTTCTAAATGTGTCAGGAAGAATTCAAATCCAGGTTTTCTGATCTCAATCCAGTGTTCTTTCTATGTCAATGTTATTTTTATTATTTAAGTTTCAAAAGTATTTTCTTTTTCCAAATACATACAAAAATAATTTTCAACATTCACCTTTGCAAAACCTTGTTTTCCCTTTCTCCCTTTCTTCCCCTTCACTCTTCCCCAAGACAGCAAACAATCTGATATAGGTTAAATATGTGCAATTCTAATTATATTTCCATATTTGTCATGCTGCACAAGAAAAATCAGATCAAGCAAGATGATTTCAGAAAGGCCTAGAGAGATTTGCATGAACTGATGCTAAGTGAAGTTAGCAGAACCAAGAGAACACTGTACACACTAACGAAGATTATGTGGTGATCAGCTCTATTGGATTTCGCTCTTTTCAACAATGAGGTGATTCAGGCCAATTCCAATAGATCTGTGATAGAGTGTCACCTGCATCTAGAAAGAGTGTTATGGGGACTGAAAGTGGATCACAACATAATTTTTTATCATTTGCTCGCTTTTTTCTTTCCCTTTCTCCCTTTTTGATTTTTCTTATGTAGCATGATAAATGTAGGAATATGTTTAAGAAGGAAAAAAAAAAAAGGAAAATCCAATCAAAAGGGAAAAAAAAAACCCTCAGAAAAAGAAAAAATAAACCAAGCAAAACAAACGGTGAAAATGTTATGCTTTGATACAGATTCAGTCTCCAAAGTTCTCTCTCTAGATGCAGATGACACTTTTCATCCCAAGTCTATTGGAATTGCTTTGAATTGCCTCACTGTTGAAGAGCTTAGTCCATTACAGTTGACCATCACAATCTTCCTGTTACTGTGTACAATATGCTCTTGGTTCTGATCACTTAGCATGTTCATGTAAGTTGTTTCAGGCTTTTCTGAAACCATCCTGCTCATGATTTCTTATATCATATTCATATATCATAACTTATTCAGCCATTCCCCAACTAAGAGGCATCTACATAATTTCCAGTTCCTTGCTACAACAGAAAGGACTGCTATAAACATTTTTGCACATGTGAGTCCTTTCCCCTATTTTATGATCTCTTTGGGATACAGACCCAGTACAGACACTGTAGGATCAAAGGATGTGCAGGGTTTAATAGCCCTTTGGACCCGGCTCCAAATTGTTTACAAATCCATCAACAATGCCTTAGTGTTTTCCCACATCCCCTCCAACATTCATCATTATCTTTTCCTGTTATCTTGACCAATCTGAGAGGTGTGAAGTGGTACCTCAGAATTTTCTAAATTTGCATTTCACTAATCAATAGTGATTTAGAGCATTTTTTTCATATGACAAGAAATGGCTTTAATGCCTTTATCTGAAAATTGCTGGCTAAGTCCCTCCTATTATGCTGGGATTCAGGGGCTCACAATTTGCCTTTCATGGTTGCCTTGGAGATCTCACAGTTGGCCTGCTCATTCACTGGTCTTCTGAACTAAAACAACTTAGCCAAAACTTGCTAGATTCCCTGTGCCATCTGCGCTGGGTCTCATTCCTCCTTGCCCAATTGAGACAGACCTTTCCTGAAGTCCTTCAAATTTATTTTTTTTTTATCCTCCAAATTTATTTTATATAAAGAAACAATAGGCAAAAAGAAAAATAGAAAAGCAATTCAAAACAAGAGAATATTATCATATGCCCAGTAGAACGTCGAGGAAGATTCAAAATATACAACAAAATACCAATTTAAGAATATGTAATGTTTTTGATGGCTTTCTGGAGGTCTTGGGAGCAGCCTTCATTTCAGCCAAGTAATCACCATGAGAATAGCCAGGTGTTAAAGTCCAAAAGTCTTTGTCTCCTTCGCCTGGTGCTCAGCTAGCTTTCTCATAGCCTTCAGAGGGGACTTGATTTCAGTGGAGAAAATGCAGCACAGGACAGCCACCACGAGGCTGATGAAGATGGAAATGAATCTCTCTGAGTCCTAGGGCTTGAGCTCCCACCTCCAGTCCGCTTGTCTTCTCTGTCTCCCAGGAGAGCCACCAAGAGCCTGACTGAAGATGAAATGAATCTCATCCGATCCTTGATGGCTGTTATGTACTCCATTATCATAGATGTGAATCTTGTAGAACTATATTAAGTACTACATGCACTTAACTAAGGAACTATTAAGCACCATGCTAAACTAGATAACCATAATCAATCCCACTGACTTATCACTTTGTAAGATTCCTTGTTTCAAGTTCAGATTTCTGGCTTATAACAAGAATATATAATTCTTTTAAAAAATTTTTTAATTAAATTAAGAACACACACACACACACATATATTATATACACATATGCATTAAGCTAAAAATTATTACATTCCAAATATTTGTGGGTTCTGCCACTCCAAAATTTGTTCAAAGGCTTGATCTAGCACTGATTCTGAGGCAATGTCCTATCTACTCTTGCCCATCTTGGCTCTGCACACTATTTTTTATTATTTAAATTGTTGTTCAAGATCCATTTGCATAGGAATTTCCCTATTAGTGGAGATTACTCAGTGCTCCCTATTCATATAAGGGGTAGAATTGGTAAGAACACATTTCCAGAATCATTTTAAGTCCCTGAAGGGACAGAATTACTAAGCAGCAGCAGATATGGAGAGGTACCTGCATCTTAATCATGTTACCTTCCCTTGCTTGCCACACTAGACACTTTTGAGAATTTCCTCCTTCGAGATCTGGCACTTTTTTAGTTGAGCTGTCTCAACTTGAGACTTTGCTCCAAGTGGGGGAGCTTATTCACTTATTTTTTTATTTTTATATTATCATCATCTGCATACCTGTTGATTTCTATTTGCCATCAATCTGAATAAATGAGTTTATTTGCTGTGTTCATTGCAGAATTGTTATTTGTTGGGAATTTGTCAACTCTTGGATAGATAGCTTGGGCCTTCCTCCATTAAAGGATAGAAATCAGAAACTCAAAAATTATTTCCCCATGACCATTAATAGTTAATAGGGGGAGGTAAGCATACCACCTTTTCTCTGAGAACAATTAGCCAGCTTTTGGCTCCAACTACCTGCTTCTCCCCTAGGTAAGAACCAATCTCCCTAGGGTGAGTGGAAGAGACTTTAGAGATACCTATTTCTGCTTTCCTGTGAGCTACATTCTAGGTAAACCCATGTGGATACACATAATATACATGAGAAACACAAAACAGTCCCCCTCGTTACAATTACATATTACTGTTGTTTTATTGAACTTGTATTTCATTAAAATCTTTTGATATTTGTTTTATCCCCTCCTCTTTCAGTGGGCTGTTGTCTATTGACATTTTTATTAAGGATGCTGATGGATGGGAGGGGTTGGGAGTGAAGTAGTGAGACGGGTTATGTTTCTAGATCAAGAAAGGTGCATATCAATAAAGTTGATATATGTGTTCTAAGACCACCTTTTCTTCTTGCTCAGCCCTGGGAAGAGCTACAACTTTCTACCCCTCATATTCCAAGATGTATGAGTAAATGATATTTCCATCCAGACTCCTATCTGAACAGGTTTGAGAAGTGTTAAGTAGCATTTCTTAAATCTGAGCAATTTAACTTCTTTTGAGGAAACAGCATACAAAAGTAAGCAAAATAATGAGAAGGTAAGCAAAATAACAAGACACATAGTGTACTGATTTAGGATCGAAAGCTTAAGTTCACATTGAAATACTTGAACATTCACTGTTCAAGAAAAAGAGCATGTGTGCTACTACTGTTTTACAACCATAAATAAGAGACTGTGAACTATCAAAAAAGGGGGAGTATAAGGCCATAGATTAATTGGAAGGAGCTTCCAAATCAAAAAAATATGTGATTTGAATAAGGACGAGACTCCATCACAGTGACAGTTAACTGTTGAACAAGAAAGGGAACATAAACTAGTGTTTCTTGACCAAAGTTCTTGAACTAGCAGAATCTTTTTGGATTTTGAAATAAATATTTCAGTCCCACACCAATCCCATGGCACAGCACCATGAGGAATATAGAAAATTTTTAGGGAAGAGACCCTTTAAGGGAAGTGCTCCACAATTTCATATAATCCTGACTAAGCTCTTACCAAGTCCACTGGAGGTTTAAGATTCTTCATTTAAGATCCTTCATTTTCATTTTCAAAGGCCAATGCAGGACAGGAACTTTGACCTAAGGGGTTAGCATCAATCTCTATGGAGGATTAGAAATTTAAAAGGTAAGACTGTGTGAGTCATTAAAAACTTAAAAAAAAAAAAAGCCTTTTATGAGCCTTTTATGATTTACAAAGTATTTTGCTCCCAATAGCACTGAGCAATATGTAGAACAAGGATTGCTATCCTGATGTTATGGAAGGGTAACAGCTTTAAGAGATGAAGTAACTTGCCCAGTTGTACAATGAAATGTTGAGACTTCACATGATCCAATCTCCTGATTCTGAGGCCGATTTTTTTCCATTATGATAGGATGCAGCAGTCTTGGGCCTCAATCACATCAACTTCCTTGAGCATCAGCTCCTTCATCTTTGCCTTCTGCCCAAATTTCTAAACTTCACTAATCTTGGAGCTTCAACTCATGACCCTGAAACCACAACGGCCTTTCTGGAACAAGGGTTTTCCTTGATGATGTCTTTAGTCCAGCCAATCCATGACATAAAGAAGCATCAAGTTTCCCCTACTCTGGAGATTGTGGTGGTCTTTGGGGACCTGGACTCATAGTCCTGTTGCAGAAGTTGGAGAGTGGGAAAGACGGAATGAGAATAAAAAAGCACAACCTCTCAGAGAATATTTCTATATTCTATTATCCATGATCTTAAGAATCTAGAAACCTTTTAGTAGCCTCAGGTTGTGACCAGGCCATTTAGGTCACATGCAACTAGGCTGGAATTCCCCTCTATCTAATCTTTACTGAGTTTAGCATTGCTTGGCCATCTGTTGGAACTCAACTCTGGGCTCTGAACACGGGACCACTTCTATTCCTAGCAGAATTTGCTGTGTAGTCCTCCACTTGGGTTAACTACTAGGGTCTACTACAATTAGACTTTGTATTCACATTTAAAGACCAACTAGCAGGTCCCTCAGTCCTGCTCAAATGCTTTTTACTTGTGTTCCACAAGCATGGTGTGCAACTTTTATGACTTCCCCAAGGTTTCCAGGGCATTCTTCATCATAAAATCTCTAAGACAGAAGATACTTTAAAAAATGCACTTCAATCTTCTTTTTGATACAGATGGACAGGTTCAGAGAGGGGAAGGGCTGTTCTAGACTCAACTCTGGGCCTCTTAAAATAAGTCTATTGTCCTTTAATGTATTATGGAAGGTGAACTAAAGCTGCCAACTGACATTTCCAAAGATGAGTTACTTATTACTGAAGCAGCTTATTCTATTTTGATAGCCAATCAGAATTTTACTCTGTAACTCACTATTCTCTCCTCAAATGACTTCCTTCTTGACAGAAATCATGTTAACCCAAAGTCCTCACTTTTCTAGACTGAAGACTCTCTTACGCCTTCATTCACATAAATTGATGATACCAAGGCCTCTGAATTAGCTTTGTCAAAGGTGAAGTTGGTGCCATCTGGTGGCCATTGGGCAAAGTTGTGAAGCCTTTACAAGTTTGAATACCCAGGGCCTGCCTGCCTGCCTATCTATCTATCTATCTATCTATCTATCTATATTCATGGAAGCCTCATTAACACCTAGGTAGCAACATAACAAGGCTAGCCAGTAGGGAACTGGTCTGGCAAGGGGTCTGTCTGTATGGTCCACTGTAACAGGGCAATCTGACTGACAGGCAAAGATGAGTACAAATAATGGAGAAAGCTAGCAGATAAATCCTAAAGAGCTGTGGTAATGGGTCTCCCTTGGAAAAGGGTTACTTGTTTCCTTACAAGTATCACTCACAAGGTAGACAGGGACAGAACTGGAGAATTACTGGGAATGTTGTTAGTCTGAGACCCATATATTGTGTACATGGGCAGATGGTTGCATCACTCATCAAAGATCCAAGGATAAACTATCATTGTCATAATGAAGCATTACCATACCAAGTTTCTTGCTTTTCTTTGTTTTCCTCCAACACATTCTCCACCCAGGAGGAACTGGGACTCCATTCTACAAAGCTTCTCTATTTCCTTGGGGAATACAGGATAAATTATCTCTAGATGCATTCAAATAGATGGTAACCTTTCAGGGAGGATACAAAAAGAAAGGATTTCTATACTAGGTAGAAAGCTTTAGCATAGTTCCTTATACTTAAAGATATTTGAGAACCAAATTTGTTAAATTGATTTAAGTTAGACTATGTGATGAGATCTCTAAGATTCTATTAGTCTGAGCTATAATATAATACATGTCCTTCTTTTTCCAAACATGCTTTTATTGTTATTGCATCATATGTGAATTTTGAAAGACACTCCTATTTCTAATTTCTCTGGACAATTTTCTCTTTTCCCATCCCACTCTTTCTTTATCTGTTCTTGTCTTTTGGAGAGGCTGTGTTGTATGCTCCTAGATGTGTTCGATAGGACATATGGAGAATGCTGGATAGGGCTGAGAAATTTTCTTTTTGAAATGCTCATTCTTGGATCAGAGATTGAATCCTTAACTCTGGCATTATCAATGACATAATATAATTTAACCAAATAAGTTTGCTTGAAACAACTAACTTTCTGTTTGTTCTAGATTGGGGGAGAGGGGAAGAAAGGGGCTGGAAAATTCTTTTCTCTCTCTTTTTAGCTAGGAACTTCAAATTCTGATTCCATGTTTCCTTTCTTTCCTTCTCTTTCTCCCTCCCTCTCTTTTTTGCTAAGTTTATAATTCATATAGCACTATAAAATTTACAAGATGTTTTTCTCCTAACCATCCTGTGAGACAAAGATTTTATCCTCACCAGCATGAAAGGTTAAATTACTCATTCAGGGTTTCATACCACAGAAATAGCAGAGCTGGGGACTTGAACTCAGGTTTTTGGACTCAACAATCAATATTCATACTGCCTTCATCTAGGCACTGTGGAAATGACTATATGCTATTCCTTTGTTCCTATGCTTCACAGAACCATTCGGCCCTCTTCATGTCAAATTATTTGGACAGTACCTCCTAGTCTATACTATAATGAGCTCAATATGAAACTTTCCCAAAATTTGGACTACAAATATGTCAAGCCAGTGTCAGACTTTGGCACACTAATCTCTGACTTCCCCATACCCACTAAAAATAGAGAAGACAGGAAACTTACTTCCTTTCTTCTTTCTCTCTGTACCTTAACATTGTCAAACAGAGACAACAACCATTTCACAAAAGCTCCATTAGTGGATTTATTTGTACTGTAAGGAAGGGAACGGAAATGTCTTGTCTTTTGCCGCAGGGTTTCCACGTGCCTGACGCAGCCAGCGGACAGCAAACCTTATCACCTAGGGTGGGTTCAACAGAGGGGTCCCCTGGTCTGTCATATGGCCACACAATAGGCAGGAATGATTAAGGGCTTTATTCCATGCGTTGTCTGTCAGAGGCAGGGGCATGTACAAGTCAACACACGTTGCAAATGAGAGTTTACATCTGTTCAAACACAGTAGAGATTTCTTTTTTCTTTTGTTCAGAAATGCCCCACATAGAGGAGACTTAAGAGAAAAACCAGGCAGGCCTTCAAATACAGAACAAGGCCAGAAGATATGAAAACCTGAAACACAAACAGGTTCTGGTGAAAAGACATGACTTTGGGAGACAAGCTTTGTTCAAATTAAAATCCAATTGAACATTAAATTCCTTCCAAAATGGAAATTGTTCAGTAATATAGCTTAACAAGCCAGGGTCCTTTAACTTAAGGACATTGTATTCAAAATATTGATGCTGAGTCAAGTCCAAAGTCCTCTAAGATTTGGGTTTGGTGGTAGTAGTGTAGTGGTGAAGGGGAATTAGAAAAATGGGGCTAAGTAATATATGACTTTTGCTGCTGCTCCTCTGTTCTTGGACTGTGCTAGGACATTAGTTGTCATTAAGTCAGAGACTTAGGGCCTAGCCTCCTGACCCCTCTGTAGGAGAAGTAAATAACTGAAAATTCTTACTTCTTCTCAGCATTCTCCACTATGAACCCACAGAGGCAAGAACATGCATATTGCCAAGATTCTTGGGTTTGTAACAGGTGTTCTGGGAGCCAAGCAGAGGGGCTAATTTTGGTGCTAAAGAGATGAGAAAGGTTTGGACTTCTTTTCTGTTCTGTTTGAATACAAAAATTATTGAAAAGAAAAGGGACAGACCCAAGACAACTAGCTGAACTTGCTGCTGGCTTTTCTGATTCTAATATTCCAAATATAAGCATTACAGGTCTCAAGTTCATCTACAAAAAAGATAATAAAAATAAAACAAAATGGCACCTTCAACAGAATAGAACAAAATCTTACAACACAGCCTCATGGAAGCAGAGGCCCAACAGTGCTAGCTCCAAGAGTGACACAAAAGAAGATCCCAAGTCTTCACTCCACCCAAAAAGTAAACAGAAAGCTAAATATGACTGTTCTGTATTCTCTGAATAAGTTAAACTTCAATTCTTCTCGAATGTGTCCACACAAAGAACAGGGTCCTCTGCCAGTGGAAGGGAAACAGGAAAGGGGAGGCTATCCGAAAATAAAAATAGAAGTGGTGAGAAAAAGGGAGGAAGAGAAGAAAAGTGCACAAGCTAAAAGGAAGAGGAAGAAAAAGAAAATGGGAAGGAGAGAAAGAGGGAGAGGGAAGTGAGAGAGGAGAAAGGAAAAAGGGAGGGGAAGAGGACAGAAAGATAAAAGGAAAAAAAGATATAAGAGAAAGGGGGAGAGGAGAAAAGGGTAGAAGAGATAAAAGAATGAGAGTGCACAGGCAAAAGCTGTTTATGGTCACAGAAGTAATCAAGTTCCTTAAGGGGATTAAAATATGCAAATCAGTGCTTTGCAAATTCTCCCCTCTTCAGTGCCTCATCAAGGCAGTGGAAAAAATGTCTTTTGAACAAATCCAGAAGAGTTCCAGAGGGTCAGTCAGGATGGGAAGCTGGTCTGAAGGGCCCAAGGGTTGCTAGTCCTCAATGATGATGGGTTCCTCATTCACTGGCAGGGGCTGCTGCCTGAGCTGTAGGGACTGGCTTGGTCGAAGGATGATGGGCTTGTAAGGGCGTCGGGCAGCTCGCTTTGTTTCAGAAGATGAAAGCAACTTTCTTATTTTCCTACAAATGCAGAACAAACAGCCACAATATTTATTTAAGTAAATCCCCCTACAAAAGAAAGGCTGTTTTTCAAAACTGGTCCTTCCAGGAAATCATTATATACTTCAACAATAATACTATTATGATGACCAGTTCTGATGGACCTGGCCATCCTCAGCAACGAGATCAACCAAATCATTTCCAATGGAGCAGTAATGAACTGAACCAGCTACGCCCAGGGAAAGAACTCTGGGAGATGACTAAAAACTATTACATTGAATTCCCAATCCCTATATTTTTTGCCCACCTGCATTTTTGATTTCCTTCACAAGCTAATTGTACAATATTTCAGAGTCTGATTCTTTTTGTACAGCAAAATAACGTTTTGGTCATGTATACTTATTGTGTATCTAATTTATATTTTAATATATTTAACATCTACTGGTCATCCTGCCATCTGGGGGAGGCGGTGGGGGGTAAAAGGTGAAAAATTGGAACAAGAGGTTTGGCAATTGTTAATGCTGTAAAGTTACCCATGCATATAACCTGTAAATAAAAGGCTATTAAATAAAACAAACAAACAAACAAACAAACAAACAAACAAAAACTGGTCCTTCCTGAGGACTGGAGTCCTCAGGACTGGAATTTAGAGTAAGAGGGAAGAAGAAAAGTGAGTGAGTCTTTTGAAGACTGTAGCTTTAAAAAATAATAACAGCAATTCCCACTTGTGTAATGCTTCATGGCTTACAAAGAATTTTCTTCATGATTCTGTGACAGAGAGAGTGATATTATTTATATTGATGGGGCACTGAGGATTCAGAAAGGTTAAAAGTAATAGCTATTATGGATGACAGCCAGGACTTGAACACATTTCTTCTAATTTGAAATCTAGTGTTCTTTCTACTATACATTGCTGCCTCTGAAGAAAGAATCTTTGATGGTCAAACTGATCAGAGCAGATCCTAACAATCTTATTTCAGATCAACCATCAGCTGATTCGGAAATGCTGGCCTCAAGTCCTTTTCAAAGTCTTGGAGGTCAAGTCCACTGGTTAATTCAGATCTTTATTTTTAGCTTTTTAAATTTACTTTTCTAGACTATAGGGCCCTCATATAATCCTACTATTCAGGGTTCCCAGAGGAAAGGATCAAGGTAGGAGAAGGAGAAAAGGAAGACGGATTGGACAAGGTTTTTCTTTGGGATGTAAAGTGGAATCCTTTGTATCAAAAGATTTCATTCAGCAGAAATGCAGAAAGACCCATTTATCCCCACAAATACTACTTTCAATAATGGTATAAGCTAATAGAAAATAACTCACTCCATTCATAAATTATAAATAATGAGAATGGAGGGCCCCATTTGGAACTGAAGTAAGTCCCCTGTCCTACCTGGTTTCCTCTGTGGCCATGTAAAACACATCATCTGGAGCATCAATCCAGTTCATCCTCCTCCTTTTCACTGGAGGCAGGGATCCACCACGAATTAATCTGACTTTTGTTGGATAGGATTTCCCATTGAGTAGCAAGTTTCGGCTTGGTCCCTAACATAATACATAAGAGATAATAACTATATAGCTAAAAATCAGTTTGCACTTGTAGATGACATATATAAAGGAGAAAAGGAGTAATTGTTCTTGACTGTTCCAGACACAATTTTACCGTATGGCTTAACAAAGTGCCTTAAACATGACTGACTTCAGAAGTTGAAAACAGAATAGGAAAGCATCACCACAGAAGTTGATGAAGGAAACAAAGCATTCATAAAACTCACTTCTTCACCCCATCCTTTTCTTCCTTCATTCACATATGAAAGAAAGATTTTATGTACTTTCCAGGACATCAGCATAACTTATAATTCTTCTCTGAGATCTAGTTAAGTCTAAGAGAAATCTGATACTGATCCTTATAATTTCAGGGAGGTTTGGAATGCTTTAGGGAAATGGTATCTCTCTCACTATAGTGTATTCACTGAGGGAGGGAAATGTACACAAAAGGCAGGGGAGACAGATGTACTTCCAAAGAAGAAAATCCAAATTTTGCTGCTTTACAGTATCTTACTGTACATTATATGAATGCTGATGGCAACTTTTAAGTTATACTATACTTTCCAGGACATTCTTTTTTATCAAATATTTATCAAATTGTGATTTCAAGGAGATCCAATACTTTTTTTTTTATATACAACCATTCAAAAGGGAATGTTTTTCCATCTCAACAGCACAACTTAGCTGTCGCTGTCTTCCTTTTATTTCCTTTACCAAGGAAATAAAAGCACTTGTTTCCCCAACCCCAGCAATGTCAGAGATTTTCAGAATCAATATTAAATTGGAAAAAAAGGTTTAACAGAACACTGATGTTGTAAAGAAAATATTTTTAGGTTGTATCAGGAAAGGAAAGCTTTTATTGTCCCTGATTTCTGATTAGGGTTAAGTGGTCAGCTCTATGGCTTCATCCACCCATGTTTGCTGTTCCCTTGGCATACCCTACACTGAGTTCTGGTTGGAATCTCAAGAATATTCCCCAAACCAAAGAAGCATATTTTTAACCCTGCCAAGAGTTAGGGTGTGACTCTTTTTTTTTTTTTTACCCAAAAGACTTTAGAACTTTAGTCACCAGATTAAAAAAAAAAAAAAAAAATAGCCAGTCTCCTCCAGGAGCAGAGTTAGCAAAATGGTTTGCAATGAAGCCTTCCCACTCACTTCCCATTCAAATTCCACAATGATTTTAAGTCTAACAGCTTGTCAAAGCTTAGTATCTAGTTCCCGTGGCTCTTTTTGACTGTGAAATAATATACACAATAGGAGGAGGTAGGGAGAGATAGTTGTATACTAGATGATCATTCAAAGCCATTAGTCACAGATCATGGAAAATCAGATCGTGACTTGGGTAGTTAGAGGTGGGGGAAATTTCAGAGCCCCATGATCACATAGGCAAATTCCAAAATACAGTGTTAATGGACAGAACTAAAGTCTGACAGCATCTCTGGTACTATTTTACAGTGCCACAGACTGGCTATTTACTTCTGTCCTCTGCTCATATTCTTACACAATGAAGATCTATTCTCAGCAGACATCTTCCCACATCAATTAACCTGGAGCCTGGTTTGTATCCTAATCTTAAAGCCTAGAGGCTCATTACTAATAGCTAACTTGTCTTATCATCCTCTATGTTATCTATGGAAACACAAAATGTTCCATTCAAAGGAGAATTCGTGAATAAACTCTGAAGAGTGATATCTCTATATGTCTGGAACAGGCAGATAAACAGTAAAGCTACCCATGCCTCCTTTGAAAGGGCACAATAAGGAGGTATATGAGATAAAGAAGGCTTTCACAGAAGATATTTAGACACAGGCAGAGTTTTCTCTCTCTTACCATTTGTCTGGTTGGTCCATGGTTAGCCAGTCCTAACAAACAGGAAAGAGAATACAGCTTGTAAGATATCAAAATTCTTCCATGACAAAAATCATACAGAATAAAAAAAAATTGAAATATTTTAAATTTATGATTCTTTCCTTGACTAGCAAACACCTTGCATGGGGCACCATGAATTAAGGTAATCAACTTTATTATATGATGGAGAGCCCAGGTTTACAAAAGGAAAAATCAGTGTCTCTGAAGCACACATTCTGGGTCTAGGGGATGTAGGGGTAACAAAGCTAAGGAAAAAAGAAAACTACTTCCAAGCTATAACCAAATTCCTGAATATTTGAGACAAGCTAGTGTTAAGTCTTGGATGGAGGAAAAAGGAAATAATGATCCCATCCAGTTAGTGGCAAATTGAACTTTTGATCAAGCTAGACTCAAAATTTCAGGATGGCACAACTTCTCTCCATTATCAGGTAAGGAAATTACTCTAGGGCCTGGCTTTTGGCTCATTCAGAAGACAGAAAACTTCTGACAATCATATTTCTTTGCTTCTGGGAATCAATAGTTGCCTTTCTGCACTGTCTGTTCCTTTGATTCCAGCGTACACTTAACTTTACAGAACATAGGGAGGGGGTTTAAGAGTAACAGAGCAACAATAAGTAAATAAATAAATACCAGAAATAAATAGCAGAGAATGAGCGTATGAGTTCTTGTAAATTGGTCTACATAAAGATGACTGAAATTCTTTTCTAAGGCCCAGGCAAATTAGCCCTTCATAAAACTTTACTAATCAACTTTAAAATGTAACGTTCTTGAAGGCATGAGTTCCAATTCACTTTGGGGAATTCTGAATTGAACTCACTTTTTTTTTGGGGGGGGGGGCATTTTCATCTTAATACTCAAGTACCATCCACACATCCTTTGGGCTACTGTGAACTTCATTATTTGTGACTAAAGGTCGATGTCCCCAGGTCTGCCAAACAGGCCTGCCCTTCCTTCCTTTGCCATAAAAAAGAGAGGGAAGATGAGGGGAAGCCAGAGTAAGTATTAGCCAGAGTTCTGGCTCATAATATTCTCTTGCCCCCAACTTGCCAGGATTACAGATGCATAAGCATTAGAAACCAAAACTAAAAAAGTAGTTGTTTCCTTGATTCATGGTTCCTGCTTGCTTGGAGGATACCCACATCCCTTTCATATCTACCTGCTGCTGATAAAAAAAAAAAAAAAAAAAAAGGATCCCTTTCATCTTTACCAACCTAAGGAAGCAATGACATATTCTCCAGGTTGTCTATATGGAAGAATAGTGAAGTATCAAGAAGCAAATACTTTGGTGTTAATGGACAGAGCTAAAGTCTGACAGCATCTCTGGTACTATTTTACAAAGCCACAGACTGGCTATTTAATTCTGTCCTCTGCTCATATTCTTATTCAATGAAGATCTATTCTCAGCAGACATCTTCCCACATCAATTAACCTGGAGCCTTGTTCGTATCCTAATCCTAAAGCTCATACTAATAGCTAACTTGTCTTATCATCCTCTATGTTATCTATGGAAACACAAATGAGAATTTCCTGAATAGAAAACTGAAACTTGGTTTGGGGAAGTAGATTGCTAACATTCAATGTATACATTAGCATACAAGTGGATGTTGATTGTAACTGCAGGTTGCCAAATCCCAGCAGTATACTTATGTTAGGGACAGAAAGTACAAGGCCTAGATAAAAAAGGGACTCTATGGCACTAAAGGATAGGGTTGTCAATAGTGGGAATAACAGAGTTGAACCTTCTCAGTTAATGGAGTAGGAATTTCTCTGTTTCATGTCCTAAGATTTAAACTGCTAAACTACAAAGTGAGTGTCTCTGAAAAGTAGGCAGAATTGGCCAAAAGGCCATCCCAAGATGAATGTAGAAAGGTTCAGGGTAAGATGGAGAGTGAGGATGGCTTCTGGGAAAATTTAAAAGTTATAGAGCAACTTTTATAGAACATAGATAGATAATACATTAACGCTGAACATCCTGTATATAATCTTACTTTTATTTTACCTAAAAAAAAAAAAAGTTTCATGAGTCCCTGAAGAATTAAATGAAGAAAAAATGAATACTTCAATGTAAGATACAACACTCATTGACTATCATACACAAACCTTATGGCTTTCCTCAGCAGCGATCCCACTGCTGGGAAAAGAATACAAGAATCTGTTTGTGTTACAGTTTTTCCCTGGCCCTCACTTACCCTAAGTTTTGAAACCTAAACTGGTTGTTCACAAGGGTCAGACATACTGTGCCTCATTCTATGGCTTGTAGGCATTGAGATGGGAAGAGAAGGGTTTTCTTTAGCTCTTAGTGATTTGCTGTATTCTGCTTTCTTCCACATATCTTATGGGATCATAAAATTTAAAGTTGGAGGGAATCATTTAGTTAAAAAAAAAAAATCTAATTTTATAAATAAGGTAACTGAAGCCCAGAAAAGTAAAAGCACATTGTTTAAAGTCATTAAATGAGTGACAAGATAGGATTTGAACCCTAAATGCTAAATATAGTATCTAACTATACCAAGATTTGAAAAATAAAGAATAAGTCTTCTGGAAAAAATTAGGGGGTCCCATGTTTACCAGAGTCACTTTAGACTATATACTTAGGAAGGGATCTTTGGAAGGATCTGTCTTTTCCATGGTCCTTTGGGCAATTTAATAGAAAAGAGTTGAATGCAAAACAAGCATGATAATGTAATTGTAAATTACTTACCTAAGTATGTTCCTATCAAATTGGCATATTGGCAAAGAAAAAGGGAAAAAAAAAAAAAGCTCAATGTTACCCCAAGGATTTGTGACTAGAAGGGAACAAAGTTCAATGTCCCAATGGAGTCAGATACAGAGAAGCAGAACGAAAGCCATTTTCACTCCATGGGAAGGGAGGTGGATCATAAGTAAATACTATACTAGTAGCTAACTTGAGAAAGACTACATTTAATTATTGATTTATTTCAAGATAAAATATATTAATCAGGATCCATCAACATGTCTATTTTCACAAAGCAGTAGGACTAGGCATTGGAAAATAAGGAAATAGCTGCCAAAGAAGAGTCTGTACAAGGTTTAACAAATTAAGTCTTTTGAGAAAGTGAAAAATATTAACACTCTGAAAAATGAAAAGCAAACTACCTCTGACTGGTCACATGGATTCCTCTAGGAGAGATTTCATCCATAGAAAATTTTTAGCTTTTGGCCCTTAGAGACACTAGAGTGAATATCTTCACTGAACACCAAGAAAGCAAGCTTTGACATTATCCAATTTCCAACTATTCTGAAAAAGGCCAGTTCCAATTATATACAAGAGACTCTGGGATATATCTGCAGGATTTGGGACCCAGAACCTCAGGATTTCCAACTCTTGGCATTTCAAAAAAAAAAAATTTCCTGGAAATCTGAAGACAATGGTATGACACTGGAAGGAGGGTAAAGAGTACATATGGCACAGTATAGTTCACCTCTGTTCCCTTACCTCTCCTTTATTCCTATATTTCTATCCACCCAGAAATTAATTCCTACCTAACAATTCTCTGCAAAGGCAGAGGACCAGCACTCATGGGACAGCCCAGGAAACAATATTCAAAGGTCAAGATTAAAGAAAATTAAAAACTAGTAAGGTTAGAAAGTCAGATTGAAAAAATTTAAATCAGATTCAATGACTGGTTAAAATACTCTGTAAAATGAAATAATTAACAATCGGTCTTAAAGATAGTTCAAATGAGAGATGAAAGCTCAAGGATATCATTATGGAAAGAAAATAATGACTACTAAATCATGAGACAACATTTATATAATCTTCAAAAAAGTTTTGCAAACAAGTTATTATAGGCTATCAAATGTTTCAGGGATTCGATTCTATAGGGCATCTGAAGATGTCTCAAAAGATTATTTTAAAACATCAAAGAACCACTTTCCCCAGTGAGGTCAAAGAGAGCCTAATTAAACTTTGTAAGACAAATCATATAAATTCAACTTCTCATACTGTGGATTTTTGTCTCCATAAACAACCTGGTTGGTGTTTCATGGAGAGCAGTTATTGTGTCTCAGCAAGTCTGTATTTATAGTTAAATCCTTTCTACTCTCTAAATGTTCTGACATAAATGACTAGCACATTGTTGAAGCTAGAAGAGGTATAATGCAAGAAGCTTAGAGAGAAATGTTTAAAGGAAAGGGGAGTAAATTTAATTCCAGATCCCAAACTATTCCCATCTAGATCTATAAGCCAAGATCTAGAATCCGAACCAGGACAGAGTGATGAAAGTAGATTATATTGCTTTATCAAAAATGCCTACAGAACATTCTTCTGGAACCAGCTAGAAAAGTCAGATTATATGATGGGAAGAGTATTCAGTGACCTCATAGTAAGGAAGAGAGACTGAAGATGACATCCCAGGAATGACCAGAAGAAATCTTGCCAGTCTCATCTCATTATTAACATGGCTATTCTCTGCCAAAAAGCTCTATTATAGTCTCTGAGAAGTTATCTCTGTTTCTACTATCAATCATTCCCAGGGATATCAGAGATTTTTACTACATACCCTTCTCTCTTTCTCTCTGGTATTCTTGGAAAAGATATAGATTATACATACACACATACACAAATCATATTTATATCTGTATGTCCTGAATGTGTGTGTATATAATCTATATATCTATCTCCAGGAGGTTGAATTTAACTACCTGAATTTTACACAAGTAAATTAAGCTGCTGCTCTGCTATGCTGGGGGAAATATCCTGTCAAATCTAAACTCTTCTAGGAACTTTAAGGATTCTGAAATTCTATTCCAGAAATCAAGTGCTGAACCTGACTAACTCCATCATGGTTTTTTCTCTCACTATGATCAGTTTTCCCCAAGGTTTCTAGGAAGTTTTCGGTAGCTTCTGCCCTTCTATAGTCTGTTCTCATATGTTTCTAGGCACAAATACTTAAGATGGGAACCAGACTCATGATTATTCCTGATTAGCAGGTCCTATTGAATCATTTGCACAGCAGAATTGTTATTATCATTTAATTGTTAGGACTTCAGAGGAAATTCAGAGTAGATTCAAGTTAAGTGGCAGTATAGACCAAAATCTTACACCCAATACCAAAATAAGGTCAAAATGGATACATGATTTGAAACTAATGAGTGATATTAATAATAAGCAAATTAGGAGAGCAGAGGGATAATTTACAAATCAGATCTTTGGAGAAGGGAGAAATTTATGGCCAAAAAAGAACTAGAGAACATTATGAAATGCAAAAAGGAACAACTTTGACTACATTAAATTTAAAAATTTTTGCACAAATAAAATGTGGCTAAGGAAGCAGAAAGGTGGGGGAAAAATTTTTTAAAGCCAATGTTCCTAAAAAGGCTTCATTTCTAAAATGCATAAAGAACCGAGTCAAATTTATAAGAATGTAAGTCATTCCCCAATTGATAAATGGTCAAAGAATATAAACAGATGAAGAAATTAAAATCATCTATAGTCTACTGCTGTCTATTGATGACAGAAATGCAAATTAAAACAAAATTTAAAAAGGTACAATTGGTAAGATGACAATAAATTTTGGAGGGGATGTGGAGTTGTAAATTAATCCAACGACATAATTGGAGAATAATATGGAACTATGCCCAAAGAGCTATCAAACTATGCATATCCTATGATTTAGCAGTGCCATTATTGACTCTGTATTCCAAAAAAATCATAAAAGAGGGAACAGGATTAAACATGTGCAAAAATGTTTGTAACAGCTATTTTTGTGGGTGGCAAAGAACTGGAAAATGAGCAGATGCCCATGAACTGGGGAATAGCTGAATAAATTTTGGCATATGAAAGTAATGGAATATCATTGTTCTATAAAATATGATGAACAGGCTGATTTTAGAAAAACCAGAAAAGATTTACATGAACTAATGCTGATTGACACAAGCAGAACGAGAAAAACATTGTACACAATAGCAAGTTTGTGCAATGAAAAACTACAACAGTTAGTTTAGTGATTCAAGGAAATCCCAATAAACTTTGGATGGAAAACACCATCTGCACCCAGAGAGAGGATTATGGATACTGAATGTGAATCAATACATGCTATGTTCAGTCCCCCCCTTTTTTTGTCTGTTCCCCCTCTCTCCCATTTTGTGGTTTTCCTTTTGTTCTGATTTTTTTTCCTCCCAACATGATTCACAAGGAAATACATTTTAAAAAATGCATGTACATGTATAATCAAATGTAAAATGTTTCTGCTTTTTTACTTATAACTAGGGAAAAGAAAAAAAGAAAAAAAATGAAAAGGTTAAGTCAGAGTGGGATACACAATTGCCTTAGTTAAGTAGAGGTAATCAATCCATGGGTTGTAAGGATTGTAAGGGCTATAGTTCCTTTGTAAGGGACATAGATCCCTATGGATCAATAAATAGCAAAAGAGACCGTTTTAGGTTTTTTGGGGAAATTTTTTTTTTCCAAACAATCTACTAAAGTCTACATGAGATTAGAATTATGTAGAGTTTTTTTTTTTCTATTTCCCTCAAAGTTTCTCAGTATCAGATTAAGGATGAAATCAACTTTATTGTGTAAAAGCTATATAATGTGTATAAAACTTTTTCATTAGAGGTTGTAAGCTTTATCATGAGAAAAAAGCATAGAATATCAGACTTTAGTTTCTAATCCAACTCTCTTTTATAGATGAGGAAATTTGAAGAGTCTGGGACTGGTAGAGTGACATAATGGAAAAAAGACCAAATCTGGAATCATAGGACCAAGGTTTTAATATTAAATGGGCTACCTATCACCTGTGACCTTGGCCAAAGATCCTTTGAGGCTCAGTTTCCTCATCTATAAAATGAGGCTGGACAGTATCATCTTCAGGGTTCTTTTCTAATTAAAATTCATAATACTATGGCTTATCCAATGTCACACAACTAGCTAATGGTAGAACCTGCAGTCAAATCTTCAGGTATCATGGGGACCAATGACACTATACATAACTCTTCTCAGAGATCATTATACTCATAGTTTAAAGATGATTTTTTCACTTACATGAACTGATGCTGAATGATGTGAGCAGAACATTTTACACAGTAATAATAAGATTATGTGATGATCAACTATGACGGACTTGGCTCTTCTCAAAAAAAGCAGCCTTGGGATGGAAATATCAATCATACCCAGAAAGAGAACGATGGAGACTGAACATGGATGAAACACAGTATTTTCACTTTTTTTGTTTTCTTTCTTTTTTGTGTTTTTTTCCCTTTTTAACCTGATTTTTCTTGCAAAACATGACAAATATGGAAATATGTTTAAAAGGATTGCATATTATTTTAATCTATATCAGACTGCTTGCTGACTTGGGGAAGGGTGAGATAAGGGAGAAAGGGAGAAAAATTTGGAACAAATAACAAAAATGGAGTGTTAGAAACAATCTTTATATGTATTTGGAAAAATAAAATGCTATTCAGAAAAAAAATAAAAATGATCTTTTCTCTGACTAACCAAAATCTCTCTCTTACATGAAGAAATGCTATTTCCCTCAATTCTCTATAGAAAATTGGATAGTTATAAAACTCAGTTTTTCCCAAAGTGGGGGGTATTAAAGGTGAAGCCTTGAAAATAAGGCAGACTAATGACCTGGAAATAACGATTTTAATGAAAGGGATAACAGCTTTGAACAGAAAAAGTTGTATTTTTCCAGGTAACATAGCAATTGTTTCTGTAATGGCAATAAACTGATACCAGAAGGGGTTAGCTAGTTCAGGAAATTCTATGGATCACTGTCTAGATCTGAAGAATCATGCGTCCCAATTTTTGAGCTCTATAATTTCACAATATTCTGCTTTACTTGACCTTATTTCTTTTTAATAAATAACAACTTGATCCAAATACCTGGGCAACTAGATGGCACAATGGATACAGTGCTGGGCCTGAAGTTAGGAAGCCATACCATATCTTTGAGAGGTTAAATCCAATTGTTTGGGAATTAGACACTTATTAGTAGTGAGTTGCCTCAGTTTTTTCATTTATAAAATAAACTAGAGAATGAAATGGCAAAACTCTTCAGGATCTTTGCCAAGAAAACCCCAAATGGGTTCATAAAAAGTCAGACATGAGTGGACAACAAAAAACCTCCACATACTTAACCTTTGTCTCTACCTTAAGTTAAAAGGAATAAAAAGAGTTTCCAGTATGGGTAAGGCAAAAACTGGTACAGGAGTCAGGTGATATGATATAGAAGCTCAAGTAACTAATAGATTTGAAGGCCAGAATAAAGCACCTTAAAATGACAAAATATGGAAGAGTTAACATGTCAGTGAGAATGTTTAAGATATATTATGGTTGATATACTTTTTCCTAGGAAAAAAACCCAAACTAGTCACTTAACTTTGAGATAATCCATAAGCTACCTATTTGCAAAGTGGAAACTCTACCAAATGAGACATCAATGTTTTTTTTGTTATTTTTTTTTTTTTTTTAAAGTCACAAAAGGATATGCTCCCTTCTCTAGGTATTACCATATGCAGGACTAGAGAACACCTAATGTCTATTTTTAACCTGCTATTTCAATCTCTGTTGGTATAGGGCTCATAGAACCAGTTTCCCTAACAAGGTACTAGAGGTTTTAAGAATTTATGAATAAAACTTATCTTTAATTGAACATTGTCCCACCATGTTTACTGGCAATTAATCATCAACAAATATTTATTAAGCATCTGATATATGCTAGAAAGTGTGAGATGCTAGGGATACAAAACCAAAAGGGAAACATTTCTTGCATTCAAGGAGCTAAATCTATCATGGGCATAAAAATATGCATAAATATACACAGAATAGAAAATAAATGGCAATTTGGAGAAGGAAAGCACTAAGAATAAAAGATGAAAAAAATACTAAGGAATAAAGGTTGGAAATAATCATTAATTCAGCTAGGCCCTTTGCAAATATGATCTCATATGAATTCACAACAACTTTAGGAGACAGGTGCTATCCCCATTTTATACTTTAGGAAACTAAGGCAGACAGAAATTAAGTAATTTACCCAAGATCATACGGTAAACACATATATGAAGCTAGATTTGAACTGAAGTTTTCTTAACTTCAGGCCAAACCCTCTATATTCTCTGAGTCATCTAGATAGTTGAGTGAAGAGATCAAGAAAAGATAAATATAGAAGATACTATCTGAATTGAATCTAGATTGGAAGTAAAGAATTTTATATTTTTGTTTTTTTGTTTTTTTTGCAAGGCAAGTGGAATTAAGTGACTTGTCCAGGGTCACAAAGCTAGTAAGTGCTATATGTCTGAGCCTGAATTTGAACTCAGGTCCTCCTGATTCAAGGGCTGGTTCTCTCTACGCTATGCCATTTAGAGAAATAAAGAATTTTAACAGAATGAGGTGATATAGGAGTGTATTAGCATGGAGGGATGGCCAGTGTAAAGGCATTTAGGTAAGAGATGGAGTGTCATTTGTGGGGAATAGAAAGGCCATCTGACTATATTATACAGTATAGTACTCTTTGGGATATTTCACCATATATGGAATATTAAAAACAGAGCAGGATTTGAAGGGCTTTAAAAGCTAAACAGAGTTAGTTTATATTTGAAACTAAAGACAAGAGGGAACCAGTGCAGTTTACTGAAAAGGTTAATATACATGATCAGATCCGAGTTTAAGGAAATCACATTGGCAGCAAGGTGGAAGATGTTCTGGAGTAGGGACAGAGAAGACCAATTAGAAGGAGTCAAGATTAATTCCTAGGTTGTAGGAAAACTAGAAGGATGATAGTGCCTTTGACAGAAAGGGGTTCAATTAAGGAGGGGTTTTGAGGTTGAAAAAAGACTATCAGATCTAGCATTAAGAGATCACTGGAAACTTTGGAGAGAACCTTTTCAGTAGAAATAAGGACACATGCTAGGACTGAAGTAACTGAGGGGAAAGGCAATGAATGCAGACATCTCTTGCTCCTCTCCCACTTCCTTGTTCCCCAATAATTTGGTAAAGAAAAGGAGGAGAGATCAAGGATAATTATTTGAGAAGATGGTATGATCTAATGAAGGATGAAGGAGACTTAGGCATGTTTGCAGATAGCAGGGAAAGATTAGTGGGTGAAACCTACCAGAAAATATAGGAGGACATATATAATAAAACTGGTCTTGGGGACAGTTGTTCAGATTCTTTATAGTAGTAAAGAAAATGGCCTCTATTTTGCAGAATATAAGATAAGGTCTTCAGATCAGAGGGGAAAAGGAGGGGGAAGTGTAGAAGCTTGAGAAGATAAGATAGTTCTGTGGCTAAAAAAAAAAAAAAAAAGCTAATCTATTAGGGAGGAATAAAAGGATTGCCTTGCTATAGTAAAGATTCGGCTGACACTAGAGGATATACATTTTTTGTGAATTCAGTCTGTACAGTTGCCTGATTTTTTTCAACAATGTTCAACAGAACATAAGCAGAAACATAGTAGAAGAATGTAGGAGTAATTCAAGGCTGAGAGTAATCCTTGGCAAGGTATAAGGGCCAAAGGATAGGAGAGTAGGTGATAATATGGTATTGAGTTGGTTAACTACAAGGTTAAAATTGGGAAAATAGGAAAATCAAGCTATAGTAGGGATAATGGTTTCAGAAGACAACAGCCTGAGGAAAAGAAAAAATGGAAGCCATGAGTGGATAAAGAATGACTTAAGAAGAAATGGAATGATAAGTAAATAGGAGATAGTATCAAATAGCAGTCCAGAGTTTGTGATCTTCGAAGTGGAACATCTATGGGTTTTGGGGAGATACTAAATAAGAACATCCTATATGGCTGAGGAAGAGTGAAAGAGTAGATTATGAGTCAGGACACTAAGGAATTAGGAGGCAAGAAATGGGAGTTGGGGAATGGAGGAGAAAAGAGAGTTAGGCACTAAACTCCCCAAGAAAAGAGAGAAAATGATTTGAGAACAACTGACAAACTCTAATCACTATTATTCTTTGAAAAACCATAGTAGAGTGATCATTGAAGGTAGAAAGGTTTTTGAATGATAGTGAGAGAAGGGATGGGGAAAAAAAAGGAGGAGAAAAAGAAAAGAGAGACAGGGTGGGAACAGAGTGGGAAGCTAAGGACGAAGAGGAAGAGACAGAAGCAGAGATATCTTAGTCTAACTTTGAGAAAGTGAAAAATAAAAAAAACTTGATTATGTCAGTAAACTCAAGAGTAAACTCCATGCCAAACATGGAAACAGAAAGGAAAGAATTAGAAAATTATTTTAATTTTACTCTTTATATTATATTAACTACATTATAGTTAGAGACTATGACTCCAACTATATACATACTATCAACTAGGACAGGATTTCTATATAAACAATGAGGTTCTTAACCTTTTTTTATGTTCTAGATTCCTCTGGCCTATGAAAAAGTCTAAAAATGTTTTTTTCATACATAAAAAAAAGATTACACAAAAAACCTGGAAATTGAAATAGTCATCAAAGTATTAAAAAAAAAAAAAAAGTTCATGGATGCCAGTTTAGAAACTCTTAAATTAATTAAACTAGAACAGAGATCAATACTGTCCAACTATAAATGGACAAGAAGGAAGTCTGTGTCTGTTTCTCTGGTGAAATTGTTTTAAGGATTAAGGGCAAATCTGGTAATATTTGAAATCATAATTATATGTAAAATAAATGTAAAACATTACCATATTTACATTGTAAAAGTACAAATATATGTAAAAATATGGTTCTAGCTGAATGGAAATAAGCAATGAAATTTTTAATGAGATTATTTCATGGAATTTTACTCACATTGAGAGATAGCTATAATTAAAATCTAGTAGTTTAGAAGGGATTTGCACTAGTATTATATTAACCTAGTAGCAATCAAAGTCGCTAGATTTGAGTGGACTTAATGAAAATTTCTTAGGCAGCAGTGTATAAGATGAACTGGCAGGCTAAGAGACTAGAATCAGTAAGAAAAATTAGGAGTCTGCTGCAATAATCTAGATAAAGCCTTGAAATAAAATGATACATAGCTTTAGTTAAGTTGAGAGAAGGGCTCAAGTACAAGAGATAATGAAAATTAAAATGCCAAGTTTTAACAACTGAATGGATGTGAAGGAGACTGAGGAATCTGAAAAAAGCTGAAGAAGGATGGTGGTGCCTTTGACAGAAATCTGTAATGGAAGAGGGGATTAAGGAAAAAATAATGAGTTATGATTTAGACATTTGAGTTTTAGAAATTTGATAAGTCGCCAGGACATCCAGTCAGAAATGCCCAAAGGCATGAGGTTCAGGCAAGAGATTTGGGCTAGATATACAAAACCGGACAATCATCTCCATGAGATGTCTCTCATATTTATATTTAAGATGTCAAACTCATGGGAGTGATGAGGTACCCAGAGAAAGAGAGAGGATATAAGAAAAGGGTCCAGGACAGAACCTAGGAAGTAGGATATGGATGAAGAATCATCAAAAGAGACAGAAAAAGAATAGTCAGATAAATAGAAAACCCCATGGAATTGAAGCACTATCAAATGCAGCAAAGTTTGAAAAAAACTCTTCCTTTTTACTTCCTCTACTCCTATGACCTACTCCTTCCCTATACTTTAGTCATATAAAGAGATGTTTACAACTTTGCTATTACCATCAAAAATGTTCTACTTTAAAGATCGGAAATTCTGAAATTCCTTTATCTGACTATAATCTACCATTACATCTTTATGCTTCACATACCTTTTCTCTTCCTTAACAGAACAATTAGTCTCCATACTCTTTACTACTCCCCTAGATGATCCCCGATTGGCTTCACTTTTCTCTTTCTCATCTTGATCTTATCTCGTCTCTTGTTTCCATTTTTCTGTACTTCTTCACACCCCACGAAACTCTTATGGATTATTCCTACCAAACAACTCTATACTCCTACTGCTGAGGGGTAAATCATGCACCTATGATGACTGGGTCCACTTTATATTTATGATAGTTCAATTCTATCGAGGCAATCTTTCAATTCTATTCTATCTTAACAATAATGTCTTAATTGACAAAATGAATAGCCTTTACTCAATCCTCATCATTACTGACCTTGTCTGCCTTTGACATTATCAATCATTCCCTTTTCTTTGAATCTTTTCTTTCTCATTTCTTTATCACCTCTCATGTATTTTGTACTAACTTCCTAACTGGTTTCCCTGCCTTGAGTCTATTTCTATCCCAGCACCCTACATACAGCTTCCAATATGATTTTCCTAAAGCATAATAAATCTAACTATGACATAATATTATGCAATAAATAACAATTACTTTATACTTCATACTGGGTCAAATATGAACACCTGCTTGGTATTAATAAACCTTTAGAACTTAGGTACAACTGGTCGTTTCCTCTTCAATAAATATTCTATGGTTCAAACTAGTTTTGTTGCTGTTTTTCATATATAATATTCCCTTTTCTATTTTACACTAGTGAGTACCCCTGTTTTATTCAAGCCTCAATTCAAGACCCATATTCTACATCTATATAAACCTCTTTGGTAATCTGATGAAGCCTATGGACCCCTTTTCAGAATGTTTTTAAATGCATAAACTAAAATACAAAGAAAACAAATTATACTGAAATCATTTTTGAAATACATTTTTAAAAATTCAGAAAATCCAGCTTAAAAACCCTTCTTTTACATGAAACCTTCCTTGAGGCTCCCAGTTGCTAATGCCTTCCCTCCCAAAACAATTTCCAATTTATTTTTCATATAATCTGTACATATTTATATGTATACATGCTATTCCCTTCAAAAAATGCAAGTACTTGAGGAACTATTTTCATTTTTGTTATTTTGTCCTCAGAACTTAGTACCATGAATGGTATATAATAGGAATTAAATGAATACAAGGTGATTGACTGAAGTACAAGCCTAGAAAGGTGGCTAGAACCAGATTATCATATATGAACATTAGGTCTTAAGGTTAGAAGAGTGAGCCTCTAAGACTTAGAATATGTAATAAGCACAGAAAAGAGATCCACTACTCTTAAGTAGTTAGGTACTGCTTATATAGCAATAATAAGAGCTAACATTTATATAGCACTTTAAGGCTTGCAAAACACTTGATATAGAATATATCTGCAAAGCAGGTGTTATTATTTATCCATTTTGCAGATGGAGAAACTGAAATTGAGATTACAAGACTTGCCCAAAGCCATACAGCTAAGTATCTAAGGCAACATTTGAATTCAGATCTTCCTAAAAGTTGATGTAAAGGGAGAGTCTGGGTGCTAGATGGAACAATGTTTCTTTACTTCCACAAAGACGCAAGTGATCAAGCGGGGAATCTGATTCAATGTCATTTTCTCCCCTTACACTAAAGGCAGAAAGATTTGTGCAGGGAATAGAAAGTCTCCTTTTCCTCTGGGAGATGAAATCAGAATGAGATTGAATCCCATGATAAGATATTTCTCTTCTTCCCAAGGGAAGCCAAAAACTAGGCAAGAGACTTAATGTGATAGAATGGCATTCTTCCCCCTTACTCTTTTCTGGACACTGCAGTGAAAAGGGAAAAAAAATTCAGAGTTGTCTTCATATTTAGACCAAGGTGTGACTATCTTTGTTTTGGACCTTCCTAGAAGTTTCTATGTTAATATAACTTTATGCTTTTATGGGGTGGGAGTAGAGGCGCTTTTAAATTAATTGTTGTAGTGGTCCTGGAAGGAAACTAAATAGTTATACCTCATCTGTCAAGAGGCTGGAATTATCCTATCATTTTGGAGCAGAAAATAGATAGAAAAAACTAAATAAAACATACTCCCCATGTCACAAATCAATTCTGGCAACATTCATATACATTCTTACCTAGCAAAGTCATGACTCAAAGGTGCATGAGATATGAAAATGTATTTGAAAAAAGGATCCAGCCTCCTCTGACTTCCTAAATACAGTTCATGGATAATGCTACTGCTCAGACCTAGACTATAATTCGAAACAAGGATTTGCTGAAATTACCACATAGATGCATGAATTCTCAAGGATCAGAAAACTGAGAAATTAGGGATCAAAAAAGTACTTGGAATCATCCAAGTACTTCCTTGAAATTTTTGATTTGAAATAATGCTATTTCTTCTATTCCTAATACATTTTATAGCACTAGATTTAAGCACTATGTACCTATATTTTTATTCCACTTCTAAATCACAAATATGTTTAACTTAATGTTGATGTTCCCTCAAACATACAGGACTCTCAGTTTCTCAAGTTAAATTATCTATATACATTAGTGGTATCCAAATGTTTTTTAAAGTAAAATTGTTTTGAGGATGGACACTCAATAAATGTATTTTTATTTATTTATATTTGTAAATTCATAATATTACAAATTACATACTTAAACTATTGGGCTACACTAAGAATTTTAAAAAGGATGAATTAATGATGAGATAATATTTGATCCTAGTTAAAAGGGAGTCCTTGGAGTTTATCCAGTAGGAGTGTGAACTGGTAAGACCTGAACTTTAATCATCACATTTCTAGAGCTGAAAGAGGCCTTCTAGTTCAAATCCCTCATTTCACAGATAAGGAAACTAAAGCCAAGGGAGAATATGTATGTTAGCCAAAGTTAAAACTTTACCAACTGTATGAAAGATAAAATCAATTTGAGAGGAAAGAGACTAAAGGCAGGGAAATGAATTAGGAAACTTCTACAATAGTCCAAGTGAGGTTTAATTAATTAAAATCTGAACTAGGCTGGTGGCCAAGGCCATGTAAGTAGAGAGAATGGGACAGAACTGAGAGTTATGGAGGTAGAAATTACAGAATTGGCAACTAACTACTGGATATAGGGTTGTGAGGCAGAGTAAGGAGTCACAAATATCATTGAAGTTGTGAATCTATGTGACTTGAAGGATGTCAGAGCCCTCTATGCTAAATGGGAAGTAGGAAGAGGGGTGGTTTTAAAAAAAGATAAGGTAATGAAACCTGTGACCATTCATGTCTACTCATTTTGTGTGACTATCCCGCCCAAAAAAAGAAAAAAGGAGAAATCCAGATTCTTACTCACCATTCACATCCTGGCGAAGCGATGTTTGTCCTCTGGGAAGTGCCTATTTCTGCTGCTACATGGTTATTTAGGGGCCCTTGATGTGGGAATGTGAGAAAGCAGTAGTCTCTCTATGGTACCTGTATGGCTATAGGTACCTGCGAAGTTCACAGATTAGAACAGCCTTGAAGAGCCGAGGCCTGACTTTGAAAGGAGAATATTGGGACCTTGTACCATGGAAGATTAGGTTGAATAGGACAAATTGTGACACTGGGTTAGTAGTGGCCTTACCAGAATTAAGTGCCATGTTTAACATGTTCTGTGAGTGAGATGACCCATCTACCCATTTTCTACTGTCTTATCACAGACACCTTGGGCAGTCAGACCACAGCTTCCACTTTGGATATTGATCAACATTTTCACTCCATTTCATTAACCTCCCATAATGGCCACACTTTAGGTCATATTCACTGTGCCTACAGCAGTTATTCCAATCTTAGTATCTTAGAATCCCATATGCTAAACCCCTAGCAGGAGAAGATCTATCTTATATTATTGAGAAAAATCAATGACACCTACAACAGGCTGTCCCCTCTCCCCTACTGCATCTGTAAACTCCTCTTCCTTTGCTATATGTGTTGTAGGAAGAAGTAGACCTTTTCCTTGCTACAGCCAACCTCTTTATTCGGGTCAATGAACTTGATTTTTCCTCCCTTCAAGCTCCTATTTTTTTAAAATGTTAGTTTCATTTCTTTACTCCTCAAACCTTTCTGATCCTCTATATTGAAACTGTTTGCTTTCAGCAATTTTTGCTACTGCTGAACATTCCTTCTTCCTATATACATGTCTAACTCTCTTGGGTTCTGAAATGTATTCTTTCCTGATTCTCTTGTTAGCTTAAGTGTCTGTTGCATTTTGTTAGCTTAAGTGTCTGTTGCATTGCAGTCTCTTTTGATAGATTATTATTCATGCCCTGCACTGATTGGAATGTTTTATTCTGGGAATTTTTTATTTATATTGTGAGTTGGTGATTTCATGAGCAATCATAGATTTAATTTGTTCTATATGGATGACCACAAATCTTTATTTGGCTCCAGTTTTATTCCTAAAATTTATGCTATAAAATTTATTCCTAAAAAGTAATGCTAACACTCTCTAATCTCTGCTAGGAGATTACATTAGCATGTGTAATTTAATATATCCCAAACTGAACTCAACAAAATTCCTTCTAAATTTCGTCTTTCCCATTTTGAAGGGCATACCTATCATTTCAGGGATAGAAGGGTAAAGATTTAAAATAATCTTTAGCTTTCTCTTTATTCTCCCAATCTTGATTGAGTTACTTTATTCTCATTGCCTTCCCACCATTTATATGCTTTACAAATGGCTGAGGAAAAAAGGAAAGCAAAAGGTAAAGAAGAAAAGGAAAGATAAATCCAACTGAATGCAGAATTCCAGAGAATGTCAAGGAGAAATATAAAGGTTTTCTTAAATGAATAAATAGAAGAAAATGACAGGAAAGGCAATAGACCACTTCAAGAAAATTATAGATATCAAGGAAACATTTCATGCAAAAATAGGCATGATAAAAGACAAAATAATAGGAACTTAATAGAAACAAGAGATTTTAGAAGAGAGGCATGAATAAAAAAAAAATGTGAGAAAAATCTTAACATCACTAATCATGATGGTGTGGTTACTGATCTAGGGCTAGATATCCTAGAGAATGAAGTGAGCCTTAGGAAGCATTGATAACAATAAAGTTACCAGAAGTGACAAAATTCCAGCTGAGCAATAGCTAAAACCCTAAAAGATGATGCTGTTAAAGTGCTTCATTCAATATGCCAGCATATTTGGCAAACAACATTGGCCACTAGACTGGAAAAGATCAGTTTATGATCCACTCCTAACAAAGGGCATGGCCATCTAATGTTCAAATTACTGAACAACTGCACTCATTTCACATGCCAGCAAGGTTATGCTCAAGATTCTGCAAGCTAGGATCCAACAATATGTCAATCTAGAATTACGAGAGGAGCAGGCTGGTTTCTGAAAAGGCAGAGAAATTGGTGAACAAAATGTCAATATTCACTGGAGTATGGAGAAAGCAAGGAAGTTTCAAAAAAAAAATCCGCTTCACTGACTATATTAAAGCCTTTCACTGAGTGGATCACAACAAAATGTGGCATGTCCTTAAAGACATGAGAGTAACAGATTATTTAACTTTTCCTCTGAGGAACCTATATGCAGGCCAGGAAGCAACTGATTTGTTCAAGACTGGAAAAGGAGTATGACAAAGCTATATTGTCATCTTATTTAACTTATATACAAAGTACATCTTGTGAAATGACAAGCTGGATGACTCAAAAGCTGGAATTAAGGTTGCTGAACAAACTCATATGATTACCACTATGATGGCAGAAAAGTCAAAAGGAATTACAAAGCCTCTTGATGAGAGTGAAAATAAGAGTGTAAAAGCAGTCTTTAAACTTAAAATCAAAAAACCTAAAATCTTGGCAACTGATCATAACATTTTCTGGCAAACAGAGGGAGAAGAATGGAAGCAGTGTCAAATTTTATATTCTAGGATTCAAAAATTACTGCAGAAGGCAACTCCAGCCATGAAATTAAGACATACATTTCTTAGAAGGAAAACTATGACAAAGCTGCATAGCATAATACTAAAAAACAGAGATATCATCTTGCCAATAAAGATTCATATAGTTAAAGTTAAAAGGTTTTTCTAGCAACCATATATGGCTGTGTGAGTTGAAGTATAAGGAAAGTTGGATGCCACAGAATCAACACTTTTTAATTATGATCCTGAAGAAGATTTTTGAGAGTCCTTTGGACAGCAAGAAAGTCAAATCAGTCAATACTTAAAACTAATTCATGCTATTCACTTGAGTTGAAGCCAAAATTTAAATACTTTGGCCATAGAATGAGAAGATGGGACTCACTGGAAAAGTTCAAAGGCAAAAGAAAAAGGAAATGGTGGAGGATGAGATGACTAGATAAGTGTCATGGAAACAAAGTATGTGAACTTGGACATTTTGAGAGAGAGAAAATAGAAGGGCCTGTCATTCCACAGGGTAACAAAAAGTTGGATACAACTGAACAAGTAAACAGCAACTTAATTACAAGTACATAGCAACTTAATTTAGGCTCTGATTTATCTTCTCTTGTATACACTATTGTGATAGCTCACTGATCCCACTGTTTCTAATCTTTCCTCTCCAACTTAATCTCCAGTTTGCCTTCCATGAACCTATCAAACCAATATTACTTAGTCATTAATGATAAAATCTCCAGTGGCTCTCTATAACATCTGGAATAACATAAAATTTTCAGCCTGACATTTAAAGCTCTTATGAGTCTAATCCCAACACATTTCTTCAAAATTATTTCAAGTATTATTCCTCCCTTTCATGTTCTCTTTAGCCAAAGGACCACAATGATTTATCTTCCAACTCAACATTTTTAGTCCTACTATACTTCCATGCATTCCCTGTGGGGAAAATTTCAATATAGAGCTGCCCAGTTCAACAAAACAAATTCCTATATTAGCCATGTCTTTTACTATTAAGTTTGTCAACTTTCTATGAGGAAATGAATGGCTTGTTTCATCTTCATTACTTTTGGTTTGTAATTTTATTGATCGGAGTTCTAACATCTTTCAGAGTTGTTTATCCTGATAATTACCATGGTATAAACTACTCCCCTACTTCTGTTCATGTTGCATCAATTCATAAGGATCTTCCATTTCATCTCTTATGATACAATTTTTTATTCCACTGAATTAATAACATAAGTTTAGCTGTTCTTCAATGTAAGAACACACCCTTAGTTTCTAACTTTTGGCTACACACACAAAAAAATTGCTATAAATATTTTTGTACATATAGATCCCTGCCCCTCTTTCAAGTTGTAGGACAAATTCTGTTATCACTGAGATAACTGTGGTTTGGCAATATTCCAGGAATAGTTCCAAACTATTTTCTAGAACAGGGATCCATTCATACCTCCACCAATAGTGGAGTAACTCCAGTCCCTCCAACATGTATTAATCTGACAGATGTGAAGTAGAACATAAATCCTTTGGTCATTGTCTAATGACTTGGTTTTATAAATTTGAATATAAATCTTTATTCATCATGGAAATGAGATTAAAAAAAAAAAGTCACAAAATTATTTTCCTAATCACTTCTGAAGAATTTTTAGAATCTTTTCCATTTCCCTTTTGATTTTTTTCTTCATTAGATTTGTGTCAAAACATTTTAATTTTATAATCAAAATTACTCATTTTATCTTGACTAATCCCTTCTATCCTTGGTTTAGCATGTGTAAGGAATCTTAGTGAATAAAGAATATTAAGTAAGTCTCAGTCATATCTTTTGTGTAACTTTTAGATGAGAACATAAGTTATCTGATAGAATTCTAGGAAACGAACAAAATTGGAAAGCCATCCTTTCTTATGCATTAATCAATGAATAGCCTTTATTTGTAGGCCTGTGTTTACCCTGGAAACCTAGCCAGTTCCTTGAGTAAACATGATCCTCCTAAAGGAATGAATAAATATTCTTCTTGGTGGGTCTTTAATGATGCAGTATCTAAATGAGGCTGCTATGTCTCAAAAGTCATGTATCAAATGAGAATACTTAGCGTAATGCCATCTTTGTTCTCACTCTATAAAACCCCTCAGTGGAAGAAGATTTTGAGGATTTGAGCTAGAAAGTCTCGTACAAACTTCTCTAGTAAGGGCTCCCACTCGAGACTGAATACCTGTGACCATAAGTCCTGTTAGCCAAGTAATTCAGATATTGGTGCTTCCTCGGAGTGATGATGTATGTAGTTTGTTAGTTATAGTGGCCACTGTGTTTGTTAATTGTGTATTATTTTTGTACTATGAGTTTCCTTTTCTCATATCTTATTTAAATCAAGATTCTGGGCAGTAATAAACTTGTACTCACCCTCTTTAAGATTGTCTTTTGAATGTAAATTCTGTACCTTAGATTAATTTTACACCATGAACTCTTTCCTAATCTATAAACTTGAAAAGTAATTTCTTTGCTTTGTAAATGACATGACATTCTCCTCCATTTAAAACTTATCTTGGTTTATGGTATCTACATCTAATTTCTTACACTTTAATGTCTAGTTTTCCCAGTAGTTTGTATCAAATAGTGAATCCTTCCCCCAGTTAACAGTGGTCTTTGGGTTTATGAAACATTAAGTTACTGTGTCTATGTGTTGTATACATTCCATTCAATGATTTCATCATTTCTTATGCCAGCAGTAAATCTTTTTTTAAACAATTAGTGCTTTGTAGTATAAGTTGAGATATGGTACTGCTTGACCCTGTTCTTTTCCTCCCCCCAGGTCCTCCTTCCTCCTCCTTGCCATTATCACCCTTGATATTTTTGACCTTTTCTTTCTCCAAAGGAATTTCATTTATCAATTTTGCCATCTCTATGAAATATTCCTTTGGGAATTTCTTTGGTACAGCACTGAATAAGTAAATTAATTTATGATGTATTATAATTTTTGTTGCATTTGCTTAATCTGTTCACAAACAATAAATGTTTCTCTAATAATTTAGGCATATCTTCTGCAAAAAACAGTTTTATAGTTATATGTATATTGAACCTAACTATCAGTGGATCTAAAATAAAAGCAAGCAGCTTTTGTAGATACTGTAAATGGATTTTCTCTTTCTAGCACTTTTTGGGGATTTGTGTGTGTGTGTGTGCTTTAAGTATGTATAAAGGGATTATTTACATGTATTCATTTTATAGTCTACAACTTTGCTCAACTTATTGTTTCAAGTAATTTTGTTTTAGTTAACTATCTAGAGTTGTTCTAAGTATACTACCATATATCATCTACAAAATATATTCATTTTATTTACTTTCTGCCTTTCCTTATTCCCTTAATTTTTTTTTTCAGGGGTGGTGGTGGTGGTATTATTGTTATGGTTAGCATTTCTACCACTATGTTAAATAGCAGGACTGGTAATTGATGCTCTATTTGCTCTATTCCTGTTCTTACTGGAAACATCTCTTACCTTTTCTCAATTATATAATGTATGCTCTTGGATTTAGATAATTTAAAAAAATATATTAAGAAGAGATTCATTTTATTCCTAAGATTTCTAGAATCTTTAAGAGAAATTATGGTTAGATTTTGCCAAAAGCCTTTTCAGTTTCTATGGATAAAATAATATAATTTTTATTATTAACATAGTCTATTATATTTATAGTCTGATTCCTTATGCTAAATCAATCTTGAATTCTTGGCATAAATCTTATCTGATCATAGTATATAATCTTTCTAAAATGTTATTATAGCTTATTTCCTAACATTTTTAAAAACAATTTTGTGTTAAGAGCATTAGCCAGTAGTTTTCTTTCTTTGCTTTGTCTCCTGGATTAGGCATCAAGACCAGATTAGTATCTTAGAAAGAGATTAACAGGATGCCAACTGTTATTCATGTAAACAATTTATGTAGTATTGGAATTAATTATTCTTTGAAACTATGATAGTATGAATCTAAATGGTTCTGAAATTTTTTTCATTGACAATTCTTTTATGGTTTAATTTCTATTCTTATTATCAAAGTCCAGGGTCCAGGGGTAGAATCGAAGTTCCAATAGGATAGGGATTAGGAAGATATCCAAAATGCAGGTGGCATAGTTTGGAAATAGCCAAAAAATGACTTGTTAAAAATTTAAAGAGCAGAGCAAGATCATTTGTCATCTGCAGCACTCATTTATGTGCAGCTAAACCAAAGGAGTGTTTTCACTATGTGGGGGTGTGTCATCCTCTGTTAGGGTCAAAGGACAAAGGTCAAGCCAGAGCAAGCAGGAAGTAAACAAGCGAGAAATGCTAGAGATCCTCAGAAGTAATTTCTATGAGCAGAGACCGTCTCATGGGTGGGAATTCTGGTTATAGTGAGATAGCTTCATTAATAGGAGTGTCTCCTTCTATGATTGGCTGTGCATGTGACCTCACAGACCTATATAAGTTCTCTGAAGGAAGAACTGTCTTCTTTAATCCTGGAGCAGCTGAGAGGTTGGAGGCAAGTAGTGAACACATGGGTCTCTCAAAGGCCTGATGTTCACGTGGAGTTGACAAGAGGTCAGGGCAGAATGTGAGCAAGCGAATAAAAGACTTTTAAGCTTATATGTGGCTGTTCTTAAGCACGCTACAGGTTTTAAAACTACAGTTTGTGAAACTGTAGGAAGAGACCTCTGAACACCTTAGAACTAGATAAGTTGGGTAAAATTGGTTTATACACTGCAAAAGTCAGTGGCCAGAGGATTCTCTTCAGCCAAAGTAGTACTAGCGCATTTGCAAATGAAGTGACTGCCCAGGGTCAAGCATTTTTTTTTTTTTTTTTACAATCCTCTAGAGCATATTTATTTCTATTATCTAAATGGATAAACTGAATTTCCTCAGATTTTTCATAGTCTGGAACAATGTGATGTATACCGTATATTTGTGAATAAGTTCTGTAAAGTCCCACCACCCAAAATGAATATTTCTGTTTGAACTTTGCAAAGAACTTCTTCCAGGTCCAAAATGGGCCCCCTGCATAAGCACTGGGATCCCTGGCTTTTCATTTTATTTGACATTAATATTCATCTAAATGCTTAAAAACAAAAGAATTGTCATGATCATACTTGTCTGAATCTCAAGTATATGTTTAATGAATATGTAGGCAGGTGCTCTGTGTGAAGAGAGCCTTAAAGGTAGTATTTTGTTCTACTGTGGCAATAAAGAAAAAAAAAATACAAAGCAGAATCATACTACCCCAATTTTCCAATTATTTGACAATAAAGATGTAGTCTGCTATAGAAAATGGTCAGTGAAAACCTGCTTGTTCTTATATTATTCCTCCTGCCCACCATTTATATACTCTCTGTATATGTCTAGCACCATAGCTAGAGGCTATGGGAGCTGACAACCTTCACTAGTCCTGAATGGAAAAACAAAAGACGGTCTCAACAGTACAATGCATTAAAAGAATCTAACTATTAAAGGAACCACAAACAGCTCTTTGTTCCAGAATGTTGGATGGATTCTGTACAATGAATTTTAACAGCATTTAGGTAGCATAGCAGAAAAAGTTTTGGGACTTGGAATCTGGAAGACCTGAGTTCACTACTCCAGTATCTTGACAAGAAAATCCCAAGTGGGATCATTAAGAGTTAGATATGACTGAACAATAATAAATTTCTTTCTGATATTTGATTTTTAAATAGTCTAATTTTCTTTTGCTAATGTGAGTATTTCATATTTTTCTAAGTATTCATATATTTCTGCTAAGTTATCAGCTTTGCTAACACATATTTGGGCAAAAGTTTCTGATAATATTTTTCCTCTTCAACTGTTTATAAATTCTCAAACTGCGTTTTTTGATCTTTATTTAAAAATCAGGCTTAAATGTCCATGGGGTTTTCTTAGCAAAGATGCTGGAGTGGTTTGCCATTTCCTTCTCCAGTGGATTAAGGTAAACAAAAGTTAAATAATTTGGTCAGAGTTATACAAGTTATCTGAAGCTGGATTTGAACACAGGTTTTACTGACTTGAAGCCTAGTACTCTTTCTACTAAGCTACCTAGCTGCTTCCAATCTCTCTCTTTTTTTTTTAAAACATGAGAATTTCTACTTTGTTCTTAGCTGAGGATTCCTGATTCATAGCTTCTGTTCTGGTTTTGAATTGCAAGGGCAATTGATTTCCCCTTAGAATGGCATGGTACAAGTTTTGGTATATTATCCCATTATTGTCATTTTCTTTAATGAAGTTTTCTATTGTTTTTACAATTAGAATATTTAGTCTCATTCCAGTGCTCAGCTCTGACATCTTCTCATACATAAAGATTTCTTGATTCCTACTGTTTTCTCTCTCCTCAAATTATCTTGATTTAGCTACTAGTATAATGTTATATAATTGAATCTAGGTAACATGGGGGCAGGGATTGCTATTAAGATATTATCTCAAAGACATTACTGTTTTAATACAATGTACTTTGAAAACACAATCTCATCTCCTTTAATTTTTCTGTGGACTCTGGATTCTTGCCTTCTCAAGAACAACTGGAATTATCACAGCCTTAGTGACTTGATAGGTCACATCACTGGAATGATACAATCAATTCCTATGCAGAAGAAGCCTTCAGTCTGATGATAGTCAAGACCATGGAGGACTCTCAGCCAAGACTGGAAAGGTTACTCAAATAGTTTCTGGGCAAAGCATATATCAACTTTTGCACTCTAGAAAGAACTATGTAAATTGCCAAATTGATCTTCTACAATACTAGTCTCTAAGCTATTCCTATAAGGGATATGTGTTGGGGATGGAAATGGGAGAGTGGTGAGTGAACCCTTAGGGAGCTCTAGCATAAGCCTAAAAGGCACGAGACCAACCAATCAACAATAATCAATAATTTTTTTTCCCAGAAACAAGCAAATTATAATCTCAATTTTTCCTATATCTCAGCCAAAGCCCTCGTCCTTTTAATTTGTTCATATTATTTCTGTACATGTCTAGGTTCCTCTATTTCCAGTTCTAATCAGACATTTTTTTCCTGGGATTCTTTTACTTTGAAACCTCAGCCAAAATTTTAATTCTACTATTAGAATCATACAATCTTTGAGCAGGAAGGGACCTCATAGATCCCTAAGTAACACCTGACACAAGGGTTACCCAGCTTCTACTTGAATGCATCTGAAAATCTATGACTTCTGAAGTAGCCCATTATACTTTTGGAGAGCTCTAATTTTTTGACATTTATTCTTTATATTTGAATGAAATCAGCCTCTGCAAATTCCTGTTTCCACCAGAGTTTCTACTTCCTCCCGATTTTTGTAATGGTTAAAGAAATTAAGTCTAATATCTTATCTACATGATAGATAGCGCTTTGAATACCTGAAGACAGTAATATTCCCCTGAAGTCATCTCAAAAACTAAACAGCCTCAGTTCCCTCATTATACTTTCACTGATACTATCCTCATGTCTGCACCATTTCTTGAAGCATTTTCTCTGAATTAAATGAGCTATTTGAAGTTAATTTAATATGTTTTTGCATTGTGAACAGTTGTAACTGTGAATGTTAGAGTTCCTAGAAGTTGTAAAGAGGTCTTCTTGCACATTAACCTCAAGAATGAAGTCTATGGCATATATTAAAACTGGAATACAATGCATATTCATTACTATCTAAAGGCAAGGAATGAAGCTTCCTATGTGAGTAGACCCTCAGAGTTCACTTAACCTGATCTGCAATAAGTTCTGTTTGTATTGAGTTCCCTGTAAATGTAAATAGTCCAAATAATTTTTGGAAGACGCTCCTAATTCACCCACCCATACCATCCTCAAAGACTCTGGTAATCTTTTTTCATCCTTAAACCTTTTGGATCACAACCATTGCCTTATTTCTGTGGGTATATATAAGCAGGTGGTAGAGGCCAAAAAAACTCTAAAAATTTTCAAAGGAAAAATTTCTATGCAAAAGATAAATATATTCTTCAGATGGGGGCAGATCAAATGCCTGAGAATGAATCATCTCAGGTAACACAGAGAACTACAAGGCAAATCTAAAAAGCCTGTAAAGCCCTGACTCTGCACCATGTTAGTTATCCATTTCAGCATTGTCCTATGGGAATTTGGATACTAAGCTTACTATCATAGCTACAACCTCCAGCTGTTTTCCTGTAATAGAGGGTGTAAAGTGTGCAAGGAGGACACTCTATCAAAGGTATGCCCACAAAAAGTCCCCAAGAAATGCTCAGGGTATCCCAGGAATTTACCTGATATTAAAAGTCTAATCTCTTAAAAGATTCATCACTTTCTAAGTAACTTAAGTATTAACCTGCTTAACATATATATTAGTTGGTAAAAAAGGAAGATACTCCACCTGGCATCTCACATTAGAAGCATCAAATAAAAGATGTTTAGAGCCACACTGTGAGAAGACCTTAGGAACTGGCATGCAGGAGTGAAGAACATGCCAATCATTCATATCACGATGATGATGTGGGCACATACACAACAGAGAGGCAGGTAGGTAGGCAGGCAGCTATGCATACTGGCAACCCCTCCAGCACAGCACGCTGCAAACAGCACACAGACAATATCCTTTTTGAAATGGTCCACATGAGCATGAGGGATTTGTTTATTTGATTTTTGAAGCCTAGAATTCCTTTGGGTTATGTTTGCTCATTTTAAGGCCAAGGTGAAAATTCCTGTAATTCTCTGATGAAAACTATTCCCCAAAATTCTTATCTACTCCCTGCCTACTGACATCTATCTATCTATATATAGATATATATATCTATATCTATGTATATAGATATAGATATATCTATATATCTGCAAAAAGGCCCAGTATTAAAATAAAGTTCTATGTCTATATGACCAAGGTCAGTGTGCTTGAAAATTATATATATATACACATACATATACATATATACACACACAACAGGCTTACTTGGCCTTCCCAGAGAGAGGATGACCTTTGGCCCTGAAGCCCACCTTTGGCAGATACCAGATGTCTCTGAGTTTCCCAAAGGCAAGCCAGGGTTGTGTCAGCTGGAATGAACGGGAAGCTCCCAATGCAGTAGATAAGCCTGTGGTCTTAAAATGGCTGTACATGGGACTTATTTAGCCTTCCTGGCATTCTACCAGTCAAGTAAAAATGATTAAGAGTGACAAACTAACCTCAAGAGACCATAGGGTAAGTAACTTATTCTCCAGTCTGGGAGAGGTTCCCTGGTAATGGCTATTTAGTTGCCTAGCAAGTATTTTGGCTTCAGAGAAGTAGTTACCTTCTCTCTTTCCCTGGGGTTTATTCTCCTAGGATCTTTTACTATTTCATTCATGGGAACCTTAGAAGCATCTGAATCTGTTTTATGGAAATCTGGACCACAAAGCTGCTTTTAGCAAAGAATTCTAGCTCAGTAAAAAAAAATAGCAATTATGAATGAAACATCAAGAAATGTACCATTGTAGAATGAAACATACTCAAGTCACTTCGTAAGGTTATACTTCAGATCAATAAAGGACATTCTGAGTTATGCAATACCCTAGAATGTCTTAAATTATTTCATGTGGTGTTACAAAATTCATTAAAGTTAATTTTGAAAGATTTAAAATTAAGATTGTCCCCACAGGGGAGGGAGGCAAACAACATGGTGTTCCATCTTTGTGGACCATCAATGCAGATATTGTCCAAAGGATATTCAGCTACCAAGACAAGATTTACACATAGAATTAGTAGCCACAAAGCACAGACAAGCCAGCTAAAGAAGCCACAAATGAGACTGAGACCACACTGTCCTAGCACCAGCTGAGCACAGCTGTGAGGTCTTACCCCTGCTAGGCATCAAAAGGCGTTTCTTCATGTTGCCTGACAAAGCACAGGTGAACAGAAAAGAGAAAAAAATACCACATCAACAAACCCAACAGTGACACTGAATCCAACAAGTGTAATTCACAGAGACATCAGGGATTAAGGCCAGGGTTCCTAAAATAGGACAAGTTGGCTTACAGTCAATATACCCAAGACTGCATGAAAAGAGCCTTGGCCATAGTCATGGATTTGATCACTCTGAATAAACCCCAGGGATTCCAAGGAAACAATAATTTTTCTGCTTGTCTCTACTAATTAGACTTTGTTGATACTTGCTCAGAGAAGTTAAGGATTTTCTCCACTGTATGTCATGTAAAACTCCCGGAAAAACTGAAAGGGAGTACATATGGTCCAAAGGTGACATTTGGCTCACTTGGTATCAATCCCCAGTGTTTCTCTTCAATAAATAAGCCTTGCTTTTTTTCAAATATTTATTCCTGACACTCTACAAGAGAGTGAGTCATAATAATAACCAAGATAATTATTCAGACTAAACTTTATAAAGTACTTTCATATCGAGCGTTTCATTTAATCCTCACATAAATTCTGTAAGGCTGGCTGAAACAGAAATCTGTGATCCTCATAAAAATTCTTGGAAGCAGCTGGTGACACAGTAGTTAGAGTCCTGGAGGTGGATTTTGGAAGATCTGAGGTCATATCCAGCCTCAGATACTAGCTGTGTGACTCTGGTCAAGTAACTTAACCTCTGCTTGCTTCAGTTTCCTGAATTGTAAAATGAAGATTATAATGACTATCTAGCAGGGTTATTGTAAAGATCAAATGAGATAATATTTGTAAAAAGCACTTAGCTAGCACACAATAGGCAGTGTATGCCTATTTCCTTCCTTCTTTCCCTGACAGTATAAGTATTTTTAATCACTTCTTGACAGATAAGGAAAATGAATTAATTCACATGGTAGTGATTTAACTTATCCCACCATAAAAGAAAGATTACAGGCCAACTAAGAAATAGTCTATGGCAGAAGTTTTAACCTTTTTGGGATCAACTACTTGGCACCTAGTAAAGAATGTTTTTAAATGCGCAAAAATATTGCGAACAAAATCCATTTGAGACTGCTGTCAAAAACTACTCGTGTGTGTGTGTGTGTGTGTGTGTGAGAGAGAGAGAGAAAGAGAGAGAGAGAGAGAGAGAGAGAGAGAGAGAGAGAGAGAGAGTGTTGACAGACCTATATAAACACCCCTGGCCAACTGACATTTAATAACACCTGCATAAATACTCTCAAGCCCCAAAGAGGAGAAAAGGATCTCTCTCCATTCACAATCACTGTAAAAAGAGAGAAGTGATGCTTTTCCATCTCCTCAGCCCACAATAGTCATTAACCAAAATAAAAGCAATTACTTAAGACAATAAAGTAAACCCCACATAAATACCCTCAAGGCCCAAATGAGTATAAAATTCATGACAGTCTCAACTCCTTTAAAATCATACACATGTATACTTACCATCCATGCCATTGTGCTGTTCATAACTCCTCTTGCCCAGGATGGTTGGGGACCCATTATTAATGACTGGAGTTGACTTTGCAGGAGTAAGGTTATTGAGCGAACTAGACACACTCTTTATGGGGTCTGGCTTTGGAGGGCGGGGATGACTCTCTGTGGGGAAAAAAAGCACCAAATAGTTTACTAAATAAGGGTAAGTTCTAAATTCATACCCAACCATTTACAGGGAAAAAACAAATTTCATGCTAAAAATGGAGAATTTATTTATTGAAATCTCAGATATTTTGACTTATGTGTTTGTAATGTGGGAATCTGTCAGTTAATTCAAGGTAGTGAGTTTATGAGATATATAATTGTAGTGATCAGGTCACAACTTTTAGGTATTTGGATGTGCTAAATTTTTACAGCTTATCATGACATGCTACTTAATTTCCTTCTTCCCTGTCTCCATTTCCTAACCCTAACCCTAACCCATGCAAGTTGCTTGCACTTTTTGGTTATAATCATTACATAATTTCTGGTATCATAATTCCGGTCGTGAATTATCATCATAACTCTCCAAATTCTACCAAAAACTCCGCAAGATTCAACCATTCTTTTGATGCTTATTTGTTGACATACTGTTGAATGAGTACATATAGATGTCAACTAGGAAGGCACTTTTAGATCTTAGTGAATCATTTTGAGTTACATTAAATAAATCCAAAGGTGAGATTCTATTTAGCAACTTTTATTATTGTTATGTGAAATGGTATCTGCTTGTTCCAAAAAATATCTTGTAGGTTTCTGATGCATTTACCATGTGCTCTAAAAAAGCCCAATACTTCTTTTTCCTTTTTGGTAAAAAATATAGGTCTTCCTAAAACTGCCTTAGAGCAATGAGTCCTATGTTATATTGCCATGAGTTTTTGTGAGGATTCTTCCCAAAATTTGCTATGGTCCATTTTGTAGAACCAAAAACATACATTGTTGCTGAATAAATATAGGCTTTTAAATGTGTTCCTCCCTTTCAACTTAAGATTTCAGGGGCCAAGAATTCTTTAAATGTATAAAATCATAACATTCTATTTCATATCTTTATGTTCTATGTGTCTTGCCTAAAAGAAACCCAAGTTATCTTATAGTTATCACTTCATACACACTAGTTCAACACAATCCTTGGAATCAAATTCGAATTTTCATCTCTATCTTTAGCATATTTTAAGAATTTTATACTTGTGAGATTCAAATGAAGTTTTATATTACAGAAAATTCTTGTAGAAAGCAGAACTAGGATCAATAGGGAGAAGCTATAGAGGTAGATTGTTGATTGTTCCTCATTTTTGAAGACAACATGTGTGTAAGGGAGGTGATGGCATTATATGTAAATGAATTGAATTTGAGTGAGGGAGGACTGTGCAAGGTCATCAGTTTTATTTTCTGCTCTTGAACCATCTTGGTCTAGTGGCCAGACCTAGATCAGGACCTGGATGTAGATGGCCCTGTATTCAGTGGGAGACCTTGACCTTTTTAAATTAAGGTCTTTAAATAAGTCTCAGTTCAGTTGCATAACATAGCAAATGAAAGACAAATAACAACCTCTGTGAGTAAAGAGCTGCTCCACTGAGGACTTGGCAACACAGCCAGCTAGCTAACTAACTTACTTTCTTCACTCCCTCCCTCTTTTCCTTGATTTCTTTTTGAAGGAGTATGCCTTAAATCCAAATCACTTTTACTCCATTGATTGGCCAACACAAAAGGTTCAAGGCCAAGTTCACTGGGTCTTTGTTTTGGCCAGAAATGCTGAGGGTCTTCTTCTTCCAGACTGATTTTTTTGGGGGGGTTGGGGGGGAAAGGTTACTAGGTTAAAAAAAAAAAAAAGCCATTCTTTATCTCATTTCTTTCTTACTTAGCCTTAATCACTGATTGGGAGGTTGCCTCAGCAAACTGACACCTATTAAAGACTTCAGTTTAAAAAGGCCAAGATTATGCTAATATCTGGTCAATGAAACCAGATGGCCCCAAAGAAGAAAATGAGGGTAGTGACCTTGAACAGTTCTTCCTCACTCAAATCAAATTCACTTCACTTGCATATAGAAGTAGACATAACAGTTAAATATATTCAAAAGTAGAATAAGCTATAACTGGGTCTTCAAGCAAATGTTGGATGATAACTTAAGAGGGATACAAGTTGTTCATCTAATAACATATACTTTCTATTTAAACTAGCATATTCTTGAGACTGGGATGTTCAAAATAGGAGCTACTTCAAAGAGGACATGAGCTAATCCTAATGGATATGTAACGAACTAGAGGGTAGGAAGACAGAATTCATCCTGTCACTGCTTCAATAGTCAACCAAACAAACCATGGAGCTTGCCTCCAACACAACCACTATTCTCATACTCCAATCGTCTCCACTCTCTGTTCTGTTAAAGCTTATTACCTTCTACCTTCGGAGGCAGGTATTAGCACATAAAGTCTAATATAACCTAACCTATCAACTATTGACAGCATCTGGACAGTGCTATTACTGGGAAGATTCTATTCCCCAATTTATCTCATGGTGATTGCTGGTATCCCTTCAGAAAGTAAACTCTTTGCTTATAAGGAGAAGCGACGCCAACTTTCTTCTCTTTTCCCTATTCCCTTAATTTTCCTCCACATAGGTGCCAAAATGATTTTCCTAATTTGCAAATGTGACTGTCTTACTCTGATATTCTAAAGTTAAATTTTATTTACTCTTTTTCTCACCCTTTCAAAAATCATTTTTAGATATTACATAATTTTTTAAGCCAGCAGGGAAGCATCCAGTAAGAAGAAACTGGAGACTAATGACAATGATGATGGTAAAGAGAAAAGGATGTTAAAGGACAATCTGCTGAAGAAGATGATATAATCTGGAATCACTCAGACACATAATAAAGTTTGTCTTGGCAAGAAGGACTACTTTTTCATCTGAGTAATGTGAGATGAAGAGAAAAGGATGCTCATGACTAAAGGCCTTAATTTTTTATCAGTGCAATATGAGATAAAATTCTTAATTGAGGTGGTGGGGGTAGGAGAAAGAATAAATGGCTTAAAGGAGGATAGAAATGACTGGTTGTTGTTCTTTGTTCTCAAATAGGACCAAAATGATAACGCTATGTTAGAGTCAAGTTACAGTGTTTCCAATTGTGGCTGATCAGACCAATACAAGTTTAGAATGTTCTATCCCAGGTTGGGCACAAATAGTCCATGTGAACATTTGGGACGGATTGTCTATGCATCTAGTATTTCTTTTGAGCTACTTCAATTCTGCTTTGCTCACAGAGCACTTTCTCTGATGAAGGTACACATGCTGGGAAGTCCTGTGCTAGTGTCTCCCATGTGATGCAATCAATTCTAAAATTTTTGAGAGACTTTGAGTTTGTCCTTGTATGTTTTTTCTGAATGCTATTGGGAGTGTTTACTCTCTGTGAGCTCCACATGAGGCATTTTGCCAAGTGTACATTTGGCATTTGAATAATGTGATCAGCCCAACAGAGCTGTGTTCTCTGCAGTAGAATTGGAATGTTTGGCAGTTTAGAAAAAGGACCTCAATGTCTGGGATCTTGTCATGCCAGGTGATCTTCAGAATCTGCCTCAGGAATTATAAATGGGAGAAATACAGTTTCCTGGCATAACACTAATATACTATCCAGGTTTCACAGGCATACAACAATAAAGTCAACATAATGATTCTGCAGACCCTCTATAATCAATCTAATACCTCTTTTCTCTCACACTTTTCTTAGGGGCCTCCCAAACAATGAGCTATCTTTGACAACCTCATTATCAAAGTGTATATTCCTCCAAAGTATATTTCCAAGGTAAAATAAAGTTATTCACTGCATTCAAAACGTCTCCATTCGCTGTAACTAATGATTCCACTTATTGATGGTGTGATGTTGGCCGAAGAAGTACCTAGTGTTAGGCCAAATTTAGCATGAGCAAGAGAATCAACCCATACTTTGTTGCATCTCAGCCTCCAAGTCTGCAGTGAGTAAACAATCATCATCTGCGAACAAAAAGACCTATATACCCTCCACTTTAGTTCTGTAGCCTTTTCAAGTTGAAGAATTTACCATTATTGCGATAGTTGATTTTGATACCACTTTTGTCCTCGTTGAAAACATTTGAGTATATGGTTGAAAAAACATTATGCTAGAAAGCATGGAAACAAGAACACAACCTTGTTTTACTCCTCTGGTGACTGGGAAAGCTCAAGAGCATTGTCCACTGCCCAAAACTTGGACAAACATGCCATCCTGAAATTGATTGAGGTTCCCTGGATAATCAAATTCTGACATTATTTTTTATAAAGCCTTCATGACTGACAATATCAAAGGCTTCATTCAGATCTATAAACATCATATACAGACCTCTTTTGCCCCAGAATTTCTCTTGGAGCCGTTGAGCAGGAAACACTATATTGACTGTTTCTTTGCCCCCTTTAAAGCCACAAGGCTCTCAAAGGACTTGCTATGAGGGAGTATTCACGAAGTTTTATTATGTTTAGGTAAATAGAAGAAAGTGTTGGTAATGAGGCTGTTATTACCAAAACACACAAGTCTTCAGTAGTTAAGTGACCATTCCTCTTGCTATTTTCAACTCCATTCCTCCCAAGGACATGTCATGTCTGGTAGTCTAAACCTGCTCTAGCATTAAATTTAGTCACCCAGAATTATTAAGCTTATCCTCTTTTGGCACACAAATGATAAGGGTCTCAAGGTCTTCATATATTTTTTCTTTGACCTTATCATGGTTCATCATGGTAGGAGTATAGGGATGGTGGCATTGCATTTTCTTGCAAGTGACAATTGTATTGTCAGCAGTCTGTTGTGTTCACTCCTTTTGGTAGGCATACAAGCTTGTGAATTAGTTTTGATTGCAAAATCTACACCAGCTTTACATCGCTCCCCCTCATTTCAGTCACTCCAGAAAAATATGTATCTAGTTCTGATTTGTAAGCTGGCCTTCATTTGTCAGCCTTGTTTCATTCAGAGCTGCTAGTTTGGATGTGATATCTGCTGAGTTCTCTTGCAACAAAGGTTGTCTTTCAGGTCTACTGGATTTTGTATCATCTTTAAGTGTGTGCACATTCCATATTCTGATGGTGAACAGAATCAATTGCAGAAGTGGTTGTACAAAATTTTTTAAAGTTTTGGTCATAGAGTGATATCCCTGCCTACTGTGGTTATTCAGGCCAGGCTTAGGTAAGCAGACAATTTTTCAGGCCCCCTTTCTAGCCCCTTCTGCACAACAAAAGGAGGTGATCCTTAAAAGACTATTCAGACATCCAAGGAGCTGCTGAATCCCAGTGATAGGATGATCATATGGCATGGGCCACTTGTGTGCTTAGAGCTTCCATATATATCCACAACTGTTGCTTGTCAATTGCTTGTCACCACAGGATTCTGAGATAGGTAGAAATAATAAAGTTGTATGGGTATTAGAGTCTTTTCATTCATGTGTAAACTGAATTTAAGTGAGACAGTGCTGCACAAAGCGTCACTCTCTTCCAGAGGCATCACTGGTGGCAGGACAGAGTCAAGACAACTGGAGATTCAGTGAATGACCTTGGCATCTCCAGTGTCTAACCAAGTTTTAAGTGCTTCCCAGTGCTCATTTCAGTCTGTTCGAGCACACTGTTCTCCTTAGCTTATTCCAACAGGAGAAATCTTCCTATTCTTGGTGCAGACATCCCCCTACCTCTCCAACAGATTTGAGCCCCTTTGCTTAACTCAATCTGGTTTACCAGGAGTGAGAGGAGAAAGGGGGACAGAACAGCATTGTTCACAATGTAGTTTCTTGGAGCCATAGGTGAGAGTTAAGTGAAGTTTGTATAGTAAAGACAGAAAGTCCTGAAAAGGACTTGGCAGCCCTCACACCAGTTACTACTCTTCCCTGAACATACCCTCCACTCCATACTGCTTCCTCATTTGAATAGTATTCTGTAATTTAAAAACAACAACAAACATTTTTAAATGAAAAAGTATGGAGAATGTCACATATTTCCAAAAATAAAAATAAAATAATAAAAATAAAACACCCTTAACTGACAACTAAAATTACTAGAAATTAAGCACTTGGAGTCAAGATGGAAGAGTAGAGAAGCATTCAGCTAAGTTCTCTCAAATTCCCCTTCTAACAGTTATAAAATAACCACAAATGAAATTTTGGAATGGCAGAACCAACAGAAGGTTGGATAAAACAATTTTCTAGGCCAAGACAACCTAGGAAGTCAGCAGGAAAAGGTCTATCTCACCAGAGTAGTAATTGCCCAAGTTGTAGCACTAGCAACACAGGACTTAGAGAAAACTACACTGACGGTGGCAGCAACTTCAGGAACTCTCACCCCACAAAGCAGGGAAGGGAGATGTTGGATAAATGGTCAGAAGGAAATTGCAGGGGACCCTTTGCTGGTACTGGGTTAATGACCCTGTTGCTTTGCCTATGCACAGTTCTGAGTCACAGGACTTGTAAACCATAAAAGAGCAGGGGCCCTAGATGCAGTTCCAGCATGGAGAGGTTTGCAAAGCACTTTATAATATTAACTAAATTAATATTCATAATACCCTTTTTCAAGCTAAGTACTATTTTTACCTTCATTCTTTTTACTAAATTTTGTGACTAAAAATAATTTTATATTTAAAAATTGGATATTAGAAACTACTTTAAAAGAGAAATTTAGGAACTAGGTCCTTAATATCTATGGGGGAAGGCCAGAAAGAGAAAAAGGGAAAATTAAACCTTGGCTGTCCTTTCCACTGATCTGTAAGTAGGACAAAAATGTGTCCTTTTCATTAATATCACTTTTAAAATAATAAATGGAGGCTATATTCACTACAGCCAAACCTGAAAACATCCAGACTATAGTTTCTTAATTGGACTGCAAAAAATGTTTACAAGGATTTCTCTTTCTCAAATTGCCACTATGCTACTGCAACCCTTCTCTTTACACTGCCTGGCACACATTTAGACCCTTAATAGATACCGATTCTTACCCGTCTCTGGAACCCAAAATGAATCTCTTAATTCTGAGCTCTTCTTCATGAGCTCTCATACTTTTGCCTCTTCAAGATAACAAGAACTTATACTGTTCCACTGGATTACAATGACCAGAAATCTATGCCACTATGCTCTGCTAGGTTCGTTGTTTGCCTATATAAATTAACTGAACCAGCTATGCCCAGAAAAAGAACTCTGGGAGATGACTAAAAACCATTACAATGAATTCCCAATCCCTATATTTATGCACACCTGCATTTTTGATTTCCTTCACAAGCTAATTGTACAATATTTCAGAGTCTGATTCTTTTTGTACAGCAAAATAACGTTTTGGTCAGGTATACTTATTGTGTATCTAATTTATATTTTAATATATTTAACATCTACTGGTCATCCTGCCATCTAGGGGAGGGGGTGGGGGGGTAAGAGGTGAAAAATTGGAACAAGAGGTTTGGCAATTGTTAATGCTGTAAAGTTACCCATGTATATATCCTGTAAATAAAAGGCTATTAAATTTAAAAAAAAAATTAACTGCAGTACATTTGACATTTTTTGAGTTTTCTTTTGACTCATGTGTTTGTATGCAAAATTCCTACTCATCTCTGGTCTTTGGGGAAGGGGAGATTAAATCAGAAATACTTAAAATTTCTTCATACCTTTAAAGACTCATTTCGGTTTTGCATAATAAGTTATTCTTGGTTTTAAGTCTCTATATCCTTTGGTTTTGGAATACTGTATTCCAAGACCTTCTCTTTTCTGACTATTATTCTTTGGTACTTTAACTGCTTCTTTTTGGATGCTTAAACTGTTTTTGCCTCTGATGTCAGAGCTCTGGATTGTGGTTATAATATTTCTGGGACTTTCCTTGTGAAATTCCTTTCAGGAGGTGAACTATGCACACCTTCTGCCATGTTTTGATTTATGATTTCTTGAACTCTAGTATTCATTCTAGAATTCTAATATTCTTTTTTAACATGCATGTTTTTCAGGAATCAAGCTTTATTTGACGTGTTTTCTAAAAGTTAATTTTTTACCTTTATTTTCCCCAGGTATATGTAAAAATATTTTTAACATTCATTTTTAAAACTCTTCCATTTCCAGATCTCTTTCCTCCTTCTCTATTCCCCCTCATTGAGAAAGCTAGCAATTGCATATAGTATAGACATATGTAGTCATGCAAAACATTTCTATAATAGTCATGTTGTGAAAGAAAACACAGACCAACCCCCCCCCCAAAAAAAAACCCCAAACAACACCAAACTACCCCTCAAGAAAAATAAAGTTAAAGAAGTATGCTTCAATATATATCAGTTCTTTTTCTAGGTATGGATAGCACTTTTCATCTTAAGTTCTTCAGGGCTAAATTGGATATAATAATATTGCTGAGAATAGCTAAGTTATTCGCAATTGATTATTTCATAATATTGATATACTTTTGTACATAGCACATTTTACTTTGTATCAGCTCATGGAAGTCTTTCAAAGTTTTTTAAAGAGCATCTTGTTCATCACTTAGAGAATAACAGTATTCCATCAAAATCACATAATACTATTCCTCAATTGATGGACATCTCCCCAATGTCCAGGACAATTACTGTTGATAGCAGAGAACATATTTCTCTTCTTCTTCCTCCTCTCACATCTTTTGATTTCATTCAGTTATTTCTTGCTGCATTAGGAGTTCTTGACTTCTGTTTAGCCTTTCTAGTTTTCAGGAAATACAATATTTAGACAATGTTTACCATCTTCTAAATTATTTATTCTCTTTCCAATAGTTTCCTCCAGAACTTTTATCTCATTTTAAATTTCTTACTTCATTTCCGCAGGGAGTTCCTTAGAGTTACTCTTCTATGTATTCTTATCAGTATGTTTTATCACAATTTTAAGATGAGAAAACTAAGGCTGAAAGATGTGTAAGTGACTTGATCAGCATCACACTACTAGCTTTTGAGACAAGATTCAAATTCAGGTTTTCTTGACTTCATATATGACATTCTAGTCACAATTAGATAATAGAAGTGCTGTACTTGTAACCTCTAAATGTTAAAAGAGTGTGAGCAAATTCTCCTAAGAATATTTAAATCCTTAACTGTGGAATTAGGGAAAATAACATGGACAAGAAATTATAGAATATATAATGAAAAGTTATGAAAAGGCGGTGATTAATAAGAACAAGGATTCACATATATCAATTGTTGCTCAAATCATGTAAGGGAGCCTGGGAAGTAAAACTCATTTCTGTTTAAAAATTTTTAAAACTCTAACAAGTGAATTTTTTAAAGTCTCAATGAGGTCTATCATTATATTTGCACTATCAAATCAAGCTCTTTCCTACTACTATAGTTAAGGGCTTTCATGACTTTTCATGACAAAAAGTACCATTGCCTGGTAACTAGTATTATAGAAATAAACTCCTCCAAATATTGTAGACTGATCTCTAAGTGTTAAATGGATTGCATATCTGGTCCTATAACTTTACTTGAAACCTTACCAGTTAGTTAGGACCTACTAGATATTGTGTTCATCTGAAATAACCATTAAGAATCCAGTGTGCACAACCACACCATGAGGAGGGATTTCATACTGGCAGAAATGTAATTCTTAAAGCATTTAGTCCTTATTCAATCTCATCCAATATAGACAAACAAGACTTTTAAATCCTGATGAAAATGATGTAAGGTGGTGTCTAGCCCATAATACATTATTCATACTATTAGGTATTAATCTGATTCATTTTTCCCCAAGATTAGATTCAGTACATTCAAGTTTTTCTGGACTTCTTTTTATTAAGGAGTTAGTCCTTTGTTTTTCCATTTCAGGGAAATGTGGAGTCTTTATTTTAAAGGCATATTAGAGGAGTGAGAAGTAATACATGGTAAGCACAACTATGCTAGTTCACTTTTGGCAAGTCCAGAAAAATTAGCTAATTCCACCTGACTAATTTTTTGGAAGAGAACCTAATTAATGAAATCTAACAAATGGCAAGGAAACTAAAAGAAACCTGCCAACTTCTGAGTAGGCACACCCTGATCATTTCTTGAATATATGTCAAGAAGTAAAAATACAAAAAGTCAAACAAGTGTGAAAAATCCTAAGTCTTTTCTATGGTCTGCTATGGGGAAGGAAAAGCTACTCCTATATTCTTTCTAAAGAAAGGTTAACTCCTTAGGTTAAATTAAATCTTGGACAATGGAAGAGAAAAAAAGTTATTTTTCGCAATCTTTTTACTCTTTTGAGCTTCAAATGTTAATCATATACCAAGATTCCCATCAGCATTTTTACCTAAATACCGGAGCACAGCTTCCAAAGGTTTTCGTACCACTTGCTTTAATACCAGTGGATTTTGAGAGGCTTCTGGCAATCGAGCAGTACCTATCAAGATAATTATTTAAGGGTTAGATATGCTATATGCTTACTTTATTATTATTCAGCAGTCTCAATACTAAATAGTTAAAATCAAAATCAACTTGCAATGATTAATTAAGAAAACATACTCATTTGGGAAACTGAAGAAGTGGAATAGGGAAATATAGTAGTCAGAAAAACAATAAGAATTTATTAAGCACTTATTATGTACTAGGGACTGAACCAAGAAGTTGGGAATACATACAAGGAAAAAGACAGTCCCTGCCATAAAGGAGAAACATCAAGTAAACAAATACATACGTTGAAAATAATTAACAGAGGGAAGAAATTAGGATTAAGGAGTATTAGGAAAGGTTTCCAGTAGAAGGTGAAATTTTGATTGGGACTTGAAGGTAGGTAGGGAAGCTAGGAGGATCAGAACAGGAAGGAGGGCATTTCAGGGACAAAAAGAAAATGCCCAGATCTCAAAGATGGAATGTGTTGTTCATGGAAGTCAGGAGATCAGGATCACTGGATCAAAATGTGCATAGTGAGATGGAAAGGAAGAATGTAAGATGTTGGAAAAGTAGGAGAAATGGTAAAGGAACATTTGAGTGTAGATCAATAATATTTGATATTTCCTGTGAGTGTATAGTATGGATCTACTGAAATAGAAATAAAATAAGAGATGCCACAGTTAGTCTGACATCTTCTGAAGATCTTTCTGTCCTAAAAGCATAGTTTGCTTCATTCCAGTTTGATTCAACTGTTGTTTTGGACCTAAATCTGAAAGAGGAAAAAATGATCAATGAAGAAGATGGGAACATCAGCCAGGAAGTTCAGGGAAAACTGACCACCCCATTTTACAATCTGTGAAAGAATAAAGGAAAAGGAAGAATAATATGAGATATACTCTAGATTTGAAGAGAGTATACTTGAAAACACTAAGAGAAAAGATAAATAAAATTTAATAGTACTAAATTCCATAAGTACAGTCACCCTAGAGGGAATGGGAAATCCTCAGGAATAAAATTCTATATAAGTGAAAAAATTACAGCAAGGAGAGAAGTACACTTAAAAGAAATGGCTTTCATAGTAGAATAATATGTGAACTTAGATTTTTTTAAAAATTGCACAAAAAGATGATGAAAGGAAGGGTACATAAGAAAAGACTAATACCAAAAAGCAGAATGGTCTTGAGAGAATAGTGTCAAGATGGCAAATACTTAATATGAGCTGAGGCTAGTCATAAACATAAGGATAAAAAAACAAAAAACAAGAGAAGACCAAAACATTAATAATGCTGCTTACAGTGGTTTGGACATTAACAGCCAGCAAAACAATTGCTACACACAGAAAAACAAAATTCAAATCTTTTTCTCTTTTCTTTTTCAAGAAAAATGACTTATTTAGGATAAATCAAATAAGATATTTACGTTCAACAAATTAAAGTCACCAAGTACAAAAAAACAACCTCAAGGAACACTGAAAAATCAATGGATATGATTGCTCTTCTGGCCAGTCTTTTTAAAACAGCAGACAAAGTGTTAGAAAAAGGTAAATATTACTTTATTTTTTAAAAAGGGCTAGAGTAAAGTGTTCATTACTTATAAGATCAAATCCAACTCTGAGAAAAATTCTAGAAAGATATCATTTAGAAATGAAACATGCCACTCTAGAATAACTTGTTTCTTTTCTGATAAGGTTACTACACTGGTAAATCCATGAAGTACTACTGACAGAGACTAGAAAAGTATTGGACCAAGTCTCATGCTGCCTTTGCACACAAAATAAAAATAAAAGGGCTAGACAATGGTACAGTTAATTGAATTTGGAAATGGTTGAATGACTAGATTCAGATATTAACTGGTAGGAATTTTGCCTTTACCTCTAATAGTTATTTCAGGGATTTGTCTCCTTTGTGTGTGTATTATATAGCATTTCTTATCAATGACCTAGATGAATGAAACATGAAGACAGAGGGAACAATGTACTGTATAACATAATCAAGATTAAATGTCTCAGTAGTCTACAATAATGGATTGAATTTAATAATATGAAATTTAAAACAGATTAATGAAAGTTGAACACATTTTTAAAAAAATCAACTTTAAAAAGTTCTACTTGAAAGTAGAAGATGAACAGGACACAACTAGATTATTTATCCAACTTTTGTGAAAACGATCTGAGGATTTCAAACTCAATGACTAATCATTGGCAGCCTCAGCCTACTTCATTAAGCACGATGGTAGAGGTTTGACTGAATTCTATCCTAATCAGGATGATTTTAAGAACACTTCAAGGCCAGAGAAGGGAAATAAGAATGAAAAAGGAAATGAGGACCATGCTATATTAGAATCAGTTAAAGTAATTAGGAATGTTTAGGAAAAGAGGAGACTTAAAATGACATGATATTTATGTTTTCAGGTTTCTAGGCTATCATGGAAAAAAGATAAGTAATTTTATTCTATTTGACTCAGGGCAATGGATAGAAACAACAAAGAATGGATTTGGCTCAAAGCAAGGAATATATTCTTAGATAATTAGAGCTATCAAAAAAAAAAACAAACAAACAAAAGGAAAGGGCTACTTTTGGGGATAGTAGGGTCCCCCACAAGAGTTCTTTAGCTATGATTTGATGACCATTTCTAGGAATTTTATATAAGTAATCATTCTTATTCAAAAGCAAAAAGACTAAATAGTCTGTAAATTCCTTTTTACCTAAAATTTTGTGTGAACTTTTCTCGTTACTCCACGTGGTTTCACTATCTTCAAGTGCTACTCTCAATAGTTTAGTCCATCAAGTGTGAAGCCTTGTTAACTGTTCTTAATGTAAAATTTAGTCAACAGTATATATTTTTAATGGTTACTATATATTATTCCTTCCCTTCAGCAAAGAAACTGAACTCTCAAGTTATAGGTAGGTAATATTGGAACTGGAACAAAAAGGATGAAAAAACCATTCACACAAAGAATCACAGCCAGGTATAGGACTTGTAAATGACCTTAAGAGAAATTTAATTAAACTGTTATTGCCAAGGAAATCTTACATTCTGCTTTGATAGCAGCACTGTTGATAGGCATGTAAGGGTGTCTTGCTGCATGCCAAGGACGCAATATATCTCGACATAGGCGCCTGGCAATCCTTGTCAGTTTGGTTGTATGTAGGTAGAAGGCTTGTCTTGTCTTCATAGCAAACTTTGGACTCCCACTGTTCCGCACAGGGATGCCATGAGGACTCTAATAATGGGGAACACAAACAAACAAATTATAATATGTGGAGTTCATTTTTGTTCTGGAGATGCTTTACAAATATTAACATCTTTATAAGAAAAGAACAACATTTTGGCAAACTGTAATTTTGCTAATGAAGACATAGAGAATTCAAACCATCTTGGTTCAGAGCAGAAATATTTAAGATTATGGATTAGGCTAGAAGTTGCTAAGGTTCCTTACAATTAAAACATTTTATATTTCTATGATTCTATTTAAGAATTTCTAAGTCATAAAGCCTCTTGAAAAATAACAAATCATCACAAAGAAATGCACTCTACAATAATACCAGCATTTTTGCCAATTGCTGTGATAATGCCTATCTACCTTCCACATACCATGTTGTTGCGATTTGGTCCAGGCCTCTCACCATCTAATCGGGTTGGCATTTTCAAGCCACCATATTTCTTCCAGTATGTCCAGCAAGATGCACAGAGACGACACTGCATGTTAGGGGGACCCCAAGAATACCACTGGTAAGACTGTGTGGCTATGGATAACAAAGTTGAAAATATATATATTCTTAAGCGGAACTATTTCAAACATCATTTACAGATTATCCATGCCATCCCACCAAAAAAAAAAAAAAAAAAAAATTTCAGTACTTCTCAAAAAAAATTAAAAGCTAAAAAAGAAAAGGAAATCATGAACTGTTAGAATGGAGTACTTGCTATTAAACAGGTTAAAGACCCAAAGAAAAATACATGTATTAACAGTCCCCTTGATGTGTGAACACCTTCAGGTAAATCCCTACTAAAGACTTCTCACATTTGCAACATTATCCAGGAGACTCTTACCAAAACCAATATCTAAGAAGAATCTAACACCACCTAGGGTTTGCCTAATAGTAATTTCTTTAGGCCTGTAAAGGACTTGAAAGTTCATATTCTCATTCATTTTCCCCTATCTTCTTCCCCTATGGGATTGACATTATACCTTAATAATCTTTCCCTATAATATAGAGACTAAACTAAACAAGATACTTTAAAGAAGGTTATTCTGCAAAGAAGTGGGGGAAGTTGCTACTTATCAACTTATCACAAATAGGGTATGTCACTGACTGATGCTAAGGTACTTACCATAACAGCTTTCACAGGCCCGACCAGCTCCTGGGCTTTGACCCTGTACTCCTGTGCCATTTACAACACCAGTCTTGGCATTATTTACATTAATCTGATTTGGATTTGGCTTGTTACTTTAAAAATAAAGACAAAACAAAAAGTCATTGCAGATGACCTTTGATATTCAAATTATTCAGATTCATCAGTCTTCAAACCTAGCATACACTTTTCAGAATGTGACAACAAAATTGTTAAAGCCCCCAAAATAATATATGAAAGAAATTGGCTAATTCTACTATTAAATAAAATTAAAATAATCAACAACTTAAAGCACACAAATAGGAAGATAAAAGAAAAATCTATTGAAACCAAAACAAAAAGAAAAAATGGCATCATATCTCCTAAATTCAAGTCCGCTGTAACTTAAAACTTAAGTTTCATTTTCTTCATTTCTATAAAACTTATTAGATTTTACCTATCATTCTTTAAGTTTGATTAACAAGGAATAAGAAATAAAAACAAAATACTACTTGTCCTTAAGAAATCTATATTCTTATTTTTGTGCAGAGTGAATACAGGCACTCCTAACTCTCTATCCCTTAACTGACTCATCAAATTGCATGGTAATCTTTTCAAACTGCTATATCCACAAGAGCCTTATAAATTCTAACCTTTATTCTTGGTATATATTCCAGTTCATATCCTACCTGCCTATCCAGTGCTATCACCTCTCTCATATTTGGGTAAAATTCATCTCCTATAAAAGTTTATTTCTGATTAACTGCATCTTGTTTAAGGATTCAACAGCTTATATCATTGTGTAAAGCTAGGTGATCAGTGGATAGTTTAGTTCAATTCTGATCTCTGATGTTTCTTAACTGTGTGACCCTGGGCAAATCGCTTAATCTCTTTTTGCTTCAGTTTCATCATCTGTACAACAGGGATAATAATTGCACTTACTTCCTGGGATTGTTGCAGGATCAATACGATAATAATCATAAAAAGCTTAGTACAATGCATGGTACACAAAGTAAACACTCTATAAATGTTAGCTATGTGGTCGAATGAGGAAAAGTAGTATTATTAAAAATCTTGAAGAAGGGTCTAATATTCAAAATATATAGATAAGAAAAATATAATAAACCAAAAGGCATTTCCCAATAAAGAAGTGAGAAAAGATATGAATAAATAATTCTCAAATAAAATGCAAACTAGTAACAATAGTTTGGAAATGTTCCAAATTTTAAAATTAAGGGGTATGGAAATCAAAGTAACTCAAAAGATTTAATCTCTCAACCAGCAAACTGATAAAGACATCAAAAGTCAATGCTGAAAGGATTATGGAAAGACAGGATTATCAATTAACTACTAGTGGAACAATGTATTAGTCCAATCACAAAGGAAAGCATATAGAATTATGTGGTAAAAGACTAAATGTACATATATATTCTAGCATAAGGCATTTCCCCCAAGGAAGTAAAGAACAAGAAGATAAACCTCACATAAACACCAAAATAATTATTGTGGTAGAAATAATTAGAAAAAAAATTAGATGCTCACTGATTGAGAATAGTATTTTACTAGCCCCCTCTCTCATACTGTGAGGTGATGGCAAAATGGTCTCTTTTCTTAATTCCCTATGCTCAACTGGCTTCCCTCCAAGCCTTAGAATTCAGTCTACTTTATAATCTCTCACTTCCTTATTCAAGTCAGGCACAATATTCTGTATAAAGTCTCTTGATTCAAACTTCTAGTGATCTTGTTCCTCCTTTCTCTCCCAATCACCCTGCATTTAACTACTTGGTTTATATGTGTTAATTTATTTTATACTACATATTTATATCTGTATTTATCACCCCCTTTAGAATATAAGCTCCTTGTCAGGATTGTTTCATTCTTTGTACAATGCCTCGCACACAGTAGGAGCTTAATAAATATTTCTTAAAGAATATCAAGACACTTAAATTTTACCAAATGGGAAGGAAGGAGGCTTAACAGTACCAGATCTTGAATGGTAATCATCAAAAAAATTGGTGCTGAATATAAAATGATAAGGAAAATTAATTGGTCACTTATTATACAGAAGCAAATGAGTACAATAGCTGGGTATTTGATAAACCCAAAGATCCTAACTAGTGGGGCAAAATCTAGCTATTTAAGAAAAAAATCTGTGGGGAAACTGGAATGTGGTTTGGGAGAAAATGAACTTAACCCTTGTCATATGTCAAGTTAAACCCCAAATAATGAGGTTTTAAACAAATTAAAGGAGCAAGGAAAAAATTACCTATCATTTCAACAAATAGAGAAAGAGGTTCACGATAATAGAATAAAAGCAGCTAAAATTAGAAGAGAAGCAGGTAAATGAAGAAAAAAATTCTTTGCATCAAGTTTCTCTTATGAATGTCTTATTTCTAACATTTACAGGGAACTAATTAAATTTCACAGAAATAAGAACCATTCTCTATGCAATAGTCAAAGGATATAAGCAAGAGTTTTGAAGGGAAGAAATATAATCTCTCAATAGCCATAGAAAAATGCTCTAAAATACTAAGGATTAAAGAGAAGCAATTGAAAATAATCCTGAGTTCCAACTCATGCTTATAATATTACTTTAGAATTATCTCTTCTAGAGCTATGTGGAGAATATACTAGAAATGGGAGGGACAAAAAACTGGTAACCCAATTAGGAAACTACTGCAATAATACCTAAATTAAGCTAGTAGCCACATGGATGGAAAAAAAGAAGAATATAAGATGTTGTGGAGATAGAATCAATTGTTAATTAAGTCTTTTTCAATCATGTCCAACTCTTTCTGAAACCTTTTTGGGATTTTTATAGCAAAGATACTGAAGAAATTTGCCATTTCCTTCTCCAGCTCATTTTACAAATGAAGAAACTGAGCCAAACAAGGTTGAATGACTTGCTTGAGTTTACACAGCTATTAAGTTCTTAAGGCTGCACTTGACCTCAGGAAGATAAGTTTAAGTTTTTCTGACTCCAGGCCCAGCCTTTTATCCACAGAATCAAAAAGCAATGACAACTAACTCACTGGACATGGGCAGGGAAGGGGAGGTGGGGGAGTTTGAGGGAGAGAGAGGGAAGGAGTGTGAAGAACTGAAGATAATAATGAAGTTGTGAACCTTTGTGGTCTACAAGAATGAGATTTATTGTTGGCAAAATTAAGACAGCAAGTGATAGGTTTTTTGGGAAAGATAATGAGTGGATTCTTAGACTAGAAATACCGTAGGAGGAAGTAAGGATGATGTCAATATATTTATTTTATGTCTCAACGTTACCAAAAAAAAGAGGGAAAAACAGAATTCTACCCTAAAATGAATCTCAAGGAGAATAAGATGTAAAGGCTTGATCTTGGCCCTTGGAAATGTTTAGGTATTCAAGCAAATATGAGTTAAAAAGGGTTAATGGCTACTTTGGCTCCTCTTGGCCCAAAATTTTCCTTTTACTGACCTGTACAAACTAAAAGGCATCTAAGAAAGAAATAAGAAATCACAATTGTACTACTTTTGATTTCTTAGGAAGATCAGGGGAAAGAAAAAAGCAGAAAATAAGAACAGTTAACAACAATTCTGTCAACATAATATTGTCAGTAAACATAATGTTTGCTCACTAAATAATTTTCTATGTGCCTTTTCCCCAGGATTTTGAGAATAATGCCCTGTATGAAGATGCCACTTACTAGTTAGGTATATACACTTGCTTTAATTTGCTTTCTGCTTCAGCTGCCTTCAACCGCTTCTGCAAATAGACACATAAAGAAAAAAAAGTCAGACACACCCTTTCAAGAAAAACAAGCTAGCATGAAGGAGCAGTGCTACTTGAACTACCACTAGATAAATGAAACTGTAGGTATGACTTAAGGAATGTGGAGAAGGAAAAGGGGTTCTTTGTCTTCATGAAAGAAATGGGTTTGGGCATGGCTTTTGTTAAGATGCTTTCAGGGGAGAATAAGTAGTTTTCCTTAAAGGTTAAAGGAGTCTCAGGAATTCTGTCAGTTCTATCCTAATTCCTATTTCTTTAACAATTCCACCCCTTTTTTGAAGTCAGATTTCTTCTCTCAGTGGGCAGCTATCATGATTCCCTAATGTAGATGTGTATATATTAATCCCAAAAGGACACAAAGAGAATCAATCTAAAATGTTCTTCCAGCAATACAAAAATAGCTACCTCAAGTAACAACAGCCAATTACAATTCTCTAACACTTCAGTATGAGTAATATATATATTTTTAGATTTATTTTTAAACTTTTATTTTAAAAAAAGAAAAGGGAAAGTATTTTACACAATTCTCAGTTTCCTCTTAACTTTACTTCCTACTTTCTCTTTTAAACATAAACATATTTTGTCCAAACTTTGAAGATACATTCCAAGTAACAAAGCATAGGCATGCATCTTCACTCATCTGTGTAAATGGGGTCCAATATATGCAATTATCTGCACAATAAAAGACGGTATTGTTATTACTAGTAAGGAAGGGTTTTGCTTTGAACAGGATATGGGAAAGATATGCATATGTGTAAATAATGACAAAATAATGTGAATGAGAGCAAATAACTGAAATTCATCAAGGATTTTAAGGTCCTGATATTCAATACATATTCCTCACACCCAGGAAAGGAAATGGGAAGTATCTTATCATGAAAGAAAAAGAGAGAGAAGGAAGAATGAGTATGTATGAGTAACAAAAAATACTAAAGGTCGGAGAAATAAAAAGCTTTCAGAGTCAGTGATAGGCACACACTTAACACACTGTAAAAGCAATCTAAGGAGTTTTAGCATAAGGTAATTCCTCAGGTGTGGAGAGAATAGCAGTAAGCCCTCAAGGGAAGTAATACTTACTTTTCAATTAAAAGAGCACATCTCTTGTGAGAAAACATAACAGATCATATTTGGATGCCAAGGAATTCTCACCTGTTGAACATATCTGTCAGTTGTTTTCCACATGTAATAATACTCAATGATACTGGTTAAGGACTTCCATGGAAGCTGAGAACATGGAAAGAAAGCATCTTGTCATCCATCAGGGTGACAGATGATGTAATTATTAAATATCACAATTTTTGTACATAGTAGCCCATGCCATCAAAGTAGAGAAGAAGGAAAATCGCAGTTATTGTCCTGGAGATAATAGTTTATTGAGGATAAAGAACACTCATGGAATCTAACTCAAAAAGGAATCCTATTTATTATATATCAGAAAGGTACTCTAGAAAGAGAATCTCCTGAAGCAGCCCATTATTCTACTTTTGGACAACTCTACTTTGTTGGGAACTTTTTCCTGAAATAAAGTCAAAATTTGTTTCTTTGAACTCTACCTCTTATTTGTTGTGGTTCTGCTCTCTGAAACCAAGAAACAAGTCTAAATCTCTTTCACATGACAGCACTTCAAAATAGCTATAACAAAAACAGTTATCATGCCCACCTTAAGTTTTCTTTTCTCCAAAATAAACATTTCCTATTTCTTTCTATTTTTATATGACATAACTGGTAAATGCCTTTTGCAGCTTTTACTTCTAGTCTCAAATGGAGAAAGAGATGAAGAGGAAAGACTTAAGATGAATAAGGAGAATGAAAAATATGTTCTGATTTCTACTTGAAGCTTCCATGAGAAAGAAATCAAGGAGGAGAAGTTGGACTGAATGTATCAAGAATAATCAAAGAATAAGAACATGAAGAGAAAGATTCAAGAAGAGGCAAAGACAAGAAGAAAAAGATAAATGGAAAAAGTTAAAGTAAATTATGTGGCAGGAAGGATTAAAAACAATTAAAAGAATGGCCTTGGGGCTCATCTTTATGTGCTATAGAAAAGTCTTCATCTGTGACATCACAGAATTTATCTCATTTATATATGTTTTCTATCTGATTGGGACAAATAACTTTCCTAAAGTCACAGAGACATTAGATAGCAAACCTGGCAGCAAATTCAAAATCCTCTGGCTATATATCTAGTGCTCTTTCCACTACATATTGTTTCTAATCCAACTGTTTTGCATCCCAATTACAATACATATTGGCAGAAAAAAATTTGCTAGAGCCTGCCTCCTAATGAAATGCCTCCAAATACTTGGAGTCCCTAACTATTTTCAAATACACTGAGGGTCAGGGAAGTGTTGGAATCCTTACAAAGTTTTAACTCATTAGAATTGATAGAGACAATAATTATCTAATTTAGCATGGTTCAGTATGATTGATCTGATCTTACAAGATGTTATGGGCCAAAACTTGAAACAAGGTACTAAGTGGAAACAATGCTTGTGTTCACACCTTTAGAGAGCTCATATAAGCAAGAAGCTCTTAGGTCCAGAGAGCACTGGGACAGACATGGAGCACTCTGGGAGATTGAGAGCCAGAAGCCCTCTCTCGGAGGCAAGACAGATTCATTCCATCTTCCACGTTTGTGCTGGCTGGAGGCTGAAGAAAGCAGAGAGCACTCTGGGAGATTGAGAGCCTGAACTCTCGAAGGCAAGACAGATTCATTCCAACTTTTCCACATTGAAAACATTGACGAATTTATCTAGAAGTCCCTTGCCAAGAGGGACCCTGTCTTCCCATATTCATCATAGTTTGGGCATAATAAGCATTTGTGCCCACTGTGGCACAACACCTTATGATCTCCTCTAAAGGAGCATCTTTGTCTAGTCCCCATATAATCCTTTTGCAAACCTCATTGGAATTTTCCTTAGCCAGATGTCTGGGTCATTATTTCTATGGCAGCATTATCTCCAATGATTCTTATTACAGCTGTTTGCAAACATCCCACAAAATCAACAAAAGGTTCATTGGGACCCTTGCTCTATTTTTGTGAAAGCTTTACGTCCATATTTCTGTCCAGGGAGAGAACTCCAAGCTTTTATTGCAGCCTTAGAAATTTGTTCATACACTGTTACAGGGTAATAAATCTGTTCTGAATTCTCTGTATACTGACCTTCACCAGCTAGTTGGTCAAAAGTGATTTATCCAATAGCTCCTGTTTGCCTACTGCATTGAGCTTGAATCTGACATAATTCATGAAACTCCAAAAGCCACAACAAATTTTGTCCAGGTTCTAAACATGTTCTAGCTATGGATTTCCAATCATTCAGGGTTAAGATTTCATAAGACAAATTATCTAGTAACATCTTAACATAAGATGATGTAGCCCCATAAAGAGTGCAACCCTTTTTCAAATCTTTAATTTTTTCCAAATTAAAAGGAGTATATCTTCTCCCTTTTTGACCTGAAGAGTCAAGCTCTTCAATCACAGGATATGCATTTATAAAATCAGACATATCTTCTCCTTCATTTTTTGCCTTAATTAATGCCTCTTCTAATCTTGTCATATTCTGCTTCACAAGAGAAGCTGTGTTTCTGCCTCTGCCCCTCCCCCCCTTCTTCTTCCACCAATGAAGGGTTAATTGAGGGGAGAGGGTCATGAGATGTGGAATGATCTAATTTCTCCTGCTGTGAACTATCACACTCAGAATTATACTTAACTCCACTCTTATCTGATTCTTTCTGCTTTTCACCTAGTTTAACTGGTACTTCCCCTTCTTGCTCTTTCTTCTTTTTCCTTATTTTAACACTTATAAAATTTCCTAAAGCCAGTTGTATTAAATTATATGTATAAGTATGTCTTTGGAAATTGAGTCAGGTCTATTTTTATTATAGAATTGACAAAGATCCTCTCCTAATAATTTCTACTCCATTGAGTTTGGATTAGATCTGTAGTATTCACCCAGTTGCTGTCCTATTAATTTCCACTCGTCTAGATCCAATTCATTTTCCACAGAGAACCAAGGACATATGTGCTTTACAGTTTCTAAAAGTTCAGTGATCTGCTCCAAAATTATAATCAAACTTTGGCTTTCCATAACCTTGACAATGCTCTCTAAATATTTTCCTTGAATAGAAACAGAAGGCTGTTTTCTAAACATCTGTCCCATCTTGGCTGAAATTCTACTTTTAATTCTTTTAACAAAATTTGTTATACTCACCCTAATTTCTGGGTTGAGGAGACTTTTCCACTGGATTCAGAATTAGAGGCTTTTCCACCGAAATCACGATTGGAGACTTTTCCACTGAAATCCACTGAGGGGCCTGTCAGTCCCACATTCAGGGTGCCAAAATGTGGTGTTCTCTTCTTTAAAATATAATGGTTCTCTCTGGGAGCAGGTTTCTTGGGAAGGTTTTCTGGAGGCAGCCTTAGTTTCGGTTAAAAGTAATAATCACTCCAAATGCAGCCAGGTGTTAAAAGTTCAGATTTTTTTATTGCTTCCTCCAAAATAGCCGGTTAGTTTTCTTACAGACCTATCTCTCTGCTTGGTTCCAAGAGCTCTTGCTGCTAATCTTTTGCCTCTGTCAGCTTTGGCTTCTCTTCTTCCAAAGGTCTCCAGCCAGCACCAAGGTGAAAGCTGAAATGAATCTCTCTTGCCTCTGAGAGAGGGCTTCTGGCTCTCAATCTCCCAGAGTGCTCTCTGCTTTCTTCAGCCTCCAGCCAGCACAGAGGTGGAAGATGGACTGAATCTGCCTTGCCTTCGAGAGAGGGCTTCTGGCTCTCAATCTCCCAGAGTGCTCCATGTCTATTCCAGAGTGCCCTGTGTCTGTCCCAGAGTGCTCTCTGGACCTAAGAGCTTCTTGCTTATATGAGCTCTCTAAAGGTGTGAACACAAGCATTGTTTCTATCAGTTCCACTTAGCAGCTTGTTTCAAGTTCTGGCCCATAACATTTCCTTGTAAGATCAAATCAATCAAACTTAACCATCCTAAATTAGATAATTATTCTATCAACTCTAATGAGTTAACACTTAGTAAGGATTCCAACAGGGAAGTACTAAGGTCAAAAAGAATTAACGCAGAAAGCCAAATAATACTGTGAATATGGATAAATCACATTGCAAAGACCAAGTCATAATGAAAAAGCAATAGCATTTGAGGAGAAAGTAATGGGACAACAACCTAAGACTGGGGAATGTGTCTATGGGAAAAAGGGAAAAGAAAAGTAAGAAGAAAAGAGAGATGGAGAAGAAGTAATGAGACTGGGAGGCATCTGGAGATAGATTGGGGAGGGAGAGAGAGAGACAGACAGAAATTGGGGAGACAGAGAGAGAGAAGTAGTATTAGGGAACTATATAGATACCTTCAAAGAATTTTTCAAGAATAAGCTGGAAAAAATTTTAGAAGCAGAGTAATATAATAGAGTGCTAGATATGAAGTTACAAGAATTGGACTAAAATCTTGCTTTATAATTTATAATTATGATCAAGTCTTAAAAAAACCTTCAAGTCTCAGTTATGTGCAGTACTTATACTGTTTTAAGGAAAGTGCTTTGCAAAGAGCCTTCTACTTCCCTTTTTCTTGATCATCCTGATTCTGAGTAAGATAAAACAGTCAATTGTTCCCCCTTTCCCTGACTGTATTTGATTAGATCCTTTCTCTATACTTTAAACAAACAGTAAAAATCTCTTAGTTACAGATTCACTTAATCTAAAGACAAACCATAAGCATCACTGCGAAAAATACTTACAAAATCTTGCTGAATGTCGGTGAAATCTTTTCCATATTTTTCTAGGGCTTCTTCAAAGAGATTGGCCTCTGAAGCTGACCACTCTTCCATTTCATCTCGGCAAAGAACTGGACCGCCCTGAGGCACCAGAGCAGATATGGCCTTGGAAATATCATAGATGTTTTTGTGCAAAGTATCCATTGCATGAAACTAAAGGAAAGTAACAAAGTTCATTAGTTGGAGGGTCATAATCAAAAGGAAATTTGATTTATAAAAGGGAGGTAGAAGGACTCTACAATTTCTACAAATAATGAAACTGAGACTTGAGGATGGGAAGTAGCTTACTGAAGGTACAGGATGAAGATGGCAAGATATCCAAAGTCTGGTTTGAAAAGAAAAGTGTAATTATATATAAGGAAGGGTGCTAGTAGCTGGGAGATTCTTAATAAAAATTAGGTAAACTGAAAATATGTGAATAGGTGTAATGTTCTCTCTAAAATGTAAAGTTCTCTGTTGAGATTTTCTTGGGGTCTCTAGAGGCAGCTTTCGTTTCAGTTCAGTAATCACCAGGAGTACAGCCAGGTGTTAAAGTCCAAATCCTTTATTATCTCTTTCAAAGTCGGCTTCTTTCCTGGGGCCCCGTTAGCTTTCTTATAGTCCAGATCCTTTATTATCTCCTTCCTGGAGCTGGGAAGCTTTCTGGGGAGCCTTTCAGTCTGGCCTTGGTCTTAGTGGGTGAAGTGCAGGAAAATCCAAGCCAGCCACCGGGAAGATTGAAGATCAAACTGAATTTCTCCCTTGGATCTGAGAGCTTAAGCTCCTGCCACCAGTCCTTTGCCTTCTCTCCCAATGTTTTACGAGGATAGATAACAATGTGAATCTAGTATATCATGTTGGTGATGGAAAGCATCTTAGTTATTGTTTAGTTCAGTTGCTTCCTTTTATAATTAAAAATGAAATCCACAGAAGGAAAGAAATTGACTTCCCTGAGGCCACATGGTTCTGGTAGAAACAGCATTTGAGTATTCATACTAACAGGTTGAGGCTCCATGAATTCAGACCCAAGGCAGAAATAAGAATGTTGAGATGCTTTAAAAGAAGACTCATCTAAGTAACAAATTATATTATTGTCTTTCTAATGTCCTTGTTCTTTTCCTGCCTGCCTCTTTTCCATCAAACAATTCCACAAGGAAAATAAATTTTGGATTTTTGGCAGCAACCCATGTTTGTCAGAAAAGCTCAGGTTAGAGTTTGGAGGAAAAGAACTTTTAAGTCCAAATTCTAGCTCTACAAATTATCTGACAAATAATTTAAGCCCTTTTAATCTAGTTTTATCATATGTTAAAAAAAGGAGTTTATATTAAGTGAACTATAAATTCTGTGCTAGTCCTAAATCCATTATCCTATAACTACCACTTTCAATTTTAATTATTTGTGCATTTCTTATTTTATTATGCAAAATTATTATTATATTATAATCACTTTATTATGTAAAAATTAAGATTCAGTTGGCTTTGCTAGGGACTCAGAACTCACTTAACATTTTTCAATGTGATAACTTATTAGCGTTTTTTTCCTTGTATATAAATTGGAAATAATATTTGTACTACCTATCTTTTGGGGTTATTGATTGGGAAAATATCTTCTTAAAGTACTAAAATATCTTTCCTTACAACAACCCCAAGAAATAGAGAGTACAAACATTATCCTCAAATTACCCAAGAAAAACAATCTAAAGACAGTAGTAAATACCTGAGATAGTATCATATACCAAGATCTCCTGTCTTTATATCCTGACAATATAGTCAGTTCTATTATAATGTGACATCTGCATTGCTAAAAATCACCTTTGTAAAATTATACAATAAAAATTACAGGACTCATGGAGAATATGTAGTTAGGGGTACAACACTAAACATGTCCAAAAAAAAAGTTAGAGAAGAAAAGGGAGGTAGGGAAGGGAATAAGCATTTATATAGTTTCTACAATCTGTCAGGAACCTAAGGGCTTTTACAAATATCATCTCATTTGATTAATTTTACAAATATCAAATAAATGGTTAATAAATATATACTACAATAAATAGTAGTGGGAGCTGTGGCCTTGGACCATTGCTTGTCCTGCATTCTACACAGCTGGGAACAGTGAAAATTGATGTAGATAAGAGGACAGCCTAGGTAGGTTCCAACTCTAAGGATAAGCACACACCTCAGTTATAGAAGATAGGGGAGAGGGTTAAGGTAGACCAGCTCTCCTCAGACCATAGTTCCTACTATACCAAAAGATATAAAATAAATATGGTGCTTTACCTTGAAAAAGACCTGAAGTTTGATTGTGAAAACAGGCATCTGAAGGGTTACAGCTTATGAATTATTGTGAAGTAGTACAATTTTCTGTATTCTCTCCCTTTTTCTTATAAAAGAAATGGTGCATAAGCAAACACAAAATTTGTGTTATGCTCAAATCGTTCCCAGATATATCAATAAGGTTGGAACAAATTCATGTTTTCAAAATAAGTACTATAGTAAAACTAACTATATCATCATCAATCTAATATATCACTTAGCAACCATAATGACTTCATAATAAAGAGAATTCTAGTTAAGGAAATGTTCTATAACCTCTTCAGTAAAACATAATAATGCTCTATTATGTTAGAATTCTGTGTTCACCTATGCTCAAAAGTTATCAAACTGTGTATACCCTTTGATCCAGCAGTGTTACTATTGGGCTTATACCCTAAAGAGATACTAAAGAAGGGAAAGGGACCTGTATGTGCACGAATGTTTGTGGCAGCCCTCTTTGTAGTGGCCAGAAACTGGAAACTGAGTAGATGTCCATCAATTGGAGAATGGCTGAATAAATTGTGGCATATGAATATTATGGAATATTACTGTTTGGTAAGAAATGACCAACAGGATGAATTCAGAAAGGCTTGGAGAGACTTACACGAACTGATGCTGAGTGAAATGAGCAGGGCCAGGAGATCATTATATACCTCAACAACAATACTATATGATGACCAATTCTGATGGACCTGGCCATCCTCAGCAATGAGAAGAACCAAATCAGTTCCAATGGAGCAGTATTGAACTGAATCAACTACACCCAGCGAGAGAACTCTGGGAGATGACTAAGAACCATTACATTGAATTCCCAATCCCTATATTTTTGCCTGCCTGCATTTTGGATTTCCTTCACAGGCTAATTGTACAATATTTCAGAGTCCAATTCTTTTTGTACAGCAAAATAATAGTTTGGTCATGTATACTTATTGTCTATCTAATTTATACTCTTAATATATTTAACATCTACTGGTCATCCTGCCATCTAGGGGAGGTGGTGGGGAAAGGAGGGGAAAAATTGGAACAAAAAGTTTGGCAAATGTCAATGTTGTAAAATTACCCATGCATATAACTTGCAAATAAAAAGATATGAAATTAAAAAAAAAAAGAATTCTGTGTTCACATTTTAAGAATGGCTATTAGATCACTGAGTAGTTCACATTTTTAAGTATGTTTTCATTTTCTCTCCCTCAAGCAGAGAAGTAAGGCTGGAGTTGGTGCTAGTGACATTTTCCTCAAATGACTCCCATTTTTCTCTCATTCCTCTGGCAGCATCTATTTGCCTATGAAGACAATGCTACTTTCATTTATCTAGCAATGTTTATATACTGAGTCCTAGCGTCAGAGGTGGCTAGCCTTTCCTAGATACTCTTATTCACTAGAATAAATGGTGATGACACCACTCATTAATTTAACAATCATTTATATACCAAACTTCCAAGGGAATACTTTATAGAATAAAGACAAGATAATCATAAATTAAATCTATAATATTAAGGGAAACAATAAAAAAGTAGGAATGGAGAATGAATAGTATTTACAAAAACACCCAACAATATTATAAGGTAATGATGATGAAAATTATTTTGTAGTGGCTGAGAAAAAAAAAAAGCAAAGTACAATAATGGAAAAGAGTGAATAATAAAAACGATTATAGTATACATAATAGTATAATGTTTAGGGAAAACACCATATTTGAAGCTAGAAAGTAGACTGAGTAGAAATTAGGTTAAAACATCTTAAGCAGTCTATCACAATAAACTTAATACTGATTTAAATATTAAAAGTTATACCATAAACAAAACTACAAGGGGAAAACATTTAAAAAATTTCCCATCTATGATTAGGAGACAATCTTAAATAAAAGTTAGAGTCACCCCATACCACATATACATACATACACATACACACATCCAGATAGTTTTGCTACACGAAATACAAAAACCGTGACCCAAAACACAAGGAAAGGAATCAACTAGGAAAAAAAAAAATTATCAAATATTTTTGCTATACAAGTCATATGGAGAATTAACAAAAATATGAAACCAAAAGTTATCCCTATGATAAGGAATCAAAGGACATGAACAAATAACTCTCAAAAGAATTGCAAATTGCTACCAAAAAACCTACAACTATATAAAAGATTGTTCCAAATTACTACTAATAAAAATAAATTCAGAAGGTTTCATTTTATACTTAGTAACTTGACAAAGATAATAAAAATGGAAACACTAAGCTGATGGTGAGATTGTTGCAAGACAGGCACACTAATGCACTGTTAGTGGAACTGCAAACTAATTCCACTACATAGGAAAGCAATTTAGAATTAAGCAAATGGAGTTAACTAGGTCACTGATGATTTAAAAAAAAAAAAAAAAAAGAAAAAAGGTCACTGGAAACAAACTAGATACCCAACAATTAAAGGGCTAGATTAATTGTACCACATGAATATGATGGATGATAATCATATTGTAAGAAATGATGAAAGTGAACTAGTTCAAAGTGAAATAAGTAGAAGCAACAACAAAAACAATATACCCAATGACTAAAATAATGCAAACAGAAAGAATAACAGCAAATCAATTAAAACTGAATGAATGCTAAAGAATTATAATGATCAACCCATTCCCAAAGATGAGATATTAAAAACACTTCCCTTTATTATCTGATGGGATCAGGAACTAAATGTGTGAAACATAAGGCATGCCAAACTTTTTTTAATGTATTGGTCAGTTTTTAGATGTATTTGTTTGAACTGCCTGTTTTAACCCACTTTTTTCACTCTTATACACAATGGGTTATTGGGAGTTTATAGTACTGGGGGAATGAGAGAAATATACACTAGGAAATGTAGGTGACATTAAAAAGAAAAGCTAGATAAAAACTTACTTTGAACAATAAGTATTTCTTGAGTTTCAGGTACTGCAGCAGTGTTGGGGATATAAATATAAAAGTCAAATAGTCCCTGCATTTTATGAAGTTACATTAAGCAGGGGAAACAATGTAAAACAAAAATTAAATACAAAACATATTTAAAGTAATTTCCATGTAAAGGGCAATACCACATTTTGGATACTTGAGCAAAGCTTTGACAAAAGCTAGGAAAAGCTAGGGAGGCAAATTCCAAGTATACTGGAAAGGCCTATGCAAACACAAAGGGTTTTCCCATAAGATGGCTGCATAGTAAGGCAGATCATTCAACCTGTACATATGTAGATTCCATTAAAAACCAGAAATTTACACTAGACCAAATAAGGGCCAAGACATCCCAAAAAGGATGACAGTAATTGAATTCCACTTCCTCATAACTCTAAAACTAAACAGAGACCTGGGGATAATACAAAAAGTGAAGCCAATAAAAAAAAATGCCTATAAACAAGTCAAATGTGGGTCAGCAAGGCTCTACTAAAAGTAGGAGGAGATCTTGGAATATTTCAAAAGACCAAAGCTTACAACCAAGGATAACCCTCCAAAGTTTAGTATAATATTACCCAAGTGAGGTTAGAGTGGGACAGAAGAATGGATATTTAATAGAATAGGAAATTATTAAGTATTTCAGATGACAAGTAGGAAATTATTAAGAACTCTGAAATACAAATATAGGAATCAAGAGAAACCTTCAAAAGTAAAATTTTTCAAGTAATTGGAAGATCTATGAAATGATGCTAAAGTCTAATGGAGAAGAAGAAACAGCTGTTCCTTCAGAAACCATCTTCAAAAAGTACTGAGGAAGTTGAAATAAGAAAAACAGAGGAACTGAAGGGTGGATTGGTTCTAAGAAGGAAGAAAGAAAAAATGACAAATGGAACTGATTAATGAAGAAAGAATGAATAAGAGGGTGAAACTTGCTATTTCTCAAAAATGGGTATGTGATAAGAGCATACAAATAAGGAAGAAGATTCAATGAGGGTATCAACATAACTTGCCTCTAATCTGGAGAGAACAAGAAAAGATAGAACTCATACAGAGACATAACCACAGAAAGACTTATAAAGTTTGATGTAAAAATATATCAAACTTATTTCCAAGATGAGCAAGAAGAGGAGAACAATTGGTTGTGCACCAAGAAAGGCTAAAAAAAAAAAAAAAAAAAAAAAAAAAAAAAGTCCAAGAAAACAGAAAAAATTCATTTAGTGAATTCCTAAGCACGAGACCATCTGGAAGTCTGAACATTGAGGAAGCCAGCATCTTAAATTCTGCAGTACTGCCCAAACTAAAAGTCAAATTTTAACAGCATTAACTCAAGCCAATGAGACACTTATCATGAGAGATATGGTAATTTTTTATATCTTCATTCTAGTTTAGAATCACAGGTATGACCCACAAATTTCCTCTAAAACCCATCAAGACCAAGAAACCATTCAAAAAATACTAACATATCAAACAATTTGGGAATGGTGGAGGGAGGGCTTAAGAAGAAGAAGAATATTGGGGTAGGGATAGCTACAACCAAAACAAACTTCCTGATTCTGGAAGGGAAGGAGAAGAGAGATCTGGAAACTACACAGGTGTCCATTCATTGTTGTTGTTAGTTGTTTTGCAGTCATGCCTAACTCTTGATGACCACTTTTGGAATTTTCTTGGCAAACATACCATAGTGGCTTACCATTTCCTTCTCTAGTTCTGGGATAAAGAAACGGAAGCAAACACAGTCACAGCTTGTACCTTATTACTCTTATCTTACTATACCTTACTACAAGTGTCCATGGTCAGATTTAAAGTCAAGAAGAGGAATCTTCCTAACTCCAGGCCCAGCACTCTATCCACTGTGCCACCTAACTATCTCTGTCCATCAGTTAGGGAATGGAAAAAATAAGAGAATTTCAGAGAATCTCAGGTTATTATGAACTAATATAGAGCGAGGTGAAAAGAATCAGAACAATTTATTCAAGGATAACAACACTGTATAAAAATACAACATTGAAAGACTTAAGAACCCTGATCAATGTGATGACAAACTTGCCTTCAAGCTATCCATTATTAAACGTGTAATCTACTTTTTGAAAGGTGACACAGAACACTTATACACTTAGTGTACCTGACCACTGTGTGGATTTATTTTGCTGATCTATCATCATTTGCTAAAAGTTTGGTTTCCTTTCTTTCAGTTTTTAATATGTATATGTATGGAGGAAATGGCAGTGTGGGGATGATTAGGAATAAAGGACCATTTAAACTTTTTATAAATATACTTAAAAGAACAAAATGCAGCACAGAGTAGCAAGACAGCTTTAAGTAAGCAGTTTAAAATGGAAATTTCTGTTTTCATATTGCAATCTCATTTGTGTTCTGCTACATATACAAATGCTTTTTGATTTTTAAAAAAAAGTTTTAATAAGTTTTTAAAATACAAATTTCAAAGGTGAAAAGACAAACTTGAGATAAAGCATCATAAACAAAAGAATATCAAATCGGGCAATTTGGCTCAAATTCAGAAAGCAGAAAGGAGAAGAATGTAAAGTAAGCCTAGAAAGTAGGAATTACAGATCATGAATGACATTAAAAACCAAGAGGAAGTTTGTACTCTAGAGACACTAAAGGTCCTTGAAGAAAGAATTGGTATAATGTAAATTTATTTCACAAACAAACAAATACAATTGAGGGGTCACAGGGCAAGAGCAAAGCCAAGAAAGCAGAGCAAAAGCAGGTACTTGCCTAAGCTCTCCCAAATTTTCCTCCAAATACCACCAAAGTAATTCCTCAAAACAAACTGTGAAGCATCAGCAAACAATTTTCCAATTCAAAACAACTTAAGTCAACAGGAAAGTTCTGTTTCATTGGAATGAGACAGTGCGGGAAAACCCGTGCAAGCCAGCAGACCAGAAAACTTATAGACCCCTAGAACTAGTTCAATAAATAGCAACACAAAAAAACCTGAAGCTTAGGACAGTACTCCCCTCCATCCAAGGGGCAGAGAGCCCAATTTAATGTGAAGTTCAAAGTAAAGAAATAGGTTGGGAAAATGATCAAACAATAAAAACAAACAAAGATTAAAAAAAAAAAAAAAAAACAATCTGACCACAGAAAGATACTATGGTGACAGGAAAGATCAATACACAAACTGAAAAGTTAACAAAGTAAAGGTTGGTATAATAAAAGCCTCAAATAAAAACGGGAATTGATTACTGTCCTAAAAAGAATTCATAAAGACCACCAGAGGGATTTTTAAAAAAAAATAAAAGAGACAGAGGAAAAACTAGGGGAAGAAACAAAAGTGACAAGAAAATCATGAAGAAAGAATTGACAGTTTGGTAAAAGAGGCACAAAAGAAAAAAATACTGAAGAACACACCTTTAAAAACAGGAAATAGGAGGTACAAAAGCTCACTCAAGAAAATAATTCCTTAAAAATTAAATTTGAGCAATTAAAAGTTAATGACTTCATGAGAAATCAAGCAACAATATAAAACAATCAAAAGAATTAAAAAATGAAAAAATGTGAAATATCTCATTTGGAAAATAAATCCAGGAGAGAGAATTTGAGAATTACTGGATTTCCTGAAAGATATATTTTAAAAAGAGCCTAGAAATCACCTTTCAAGAAATTATCAAGGAAAATTGTTCTAATATTCTAGAACAAGAGAACAAAATAAAAATTGAAAGAATTCACTGATCACCTCCTGAAAGAAATCCCCAAATGAAAACTTCCAAGTTAAATTCCAGAATTCCCAACTCAAGGAGAAAATACTGCAAGTGGCTGGAAAGAAACAATTCAAATAGCACAAAATCATAGTCAGAACACAAAATTTAGCAGTTTCTACATTAAAAGATCAGAGGGCTTGTAATATGATATTCTCAAGGAAAAGGAAACTACCAAAAATCATCTACCCAGTGAAACTGAATACAATCCCTCAGGGGGAAAAATGGTTATTTAATTAAATAAAGGAGTTTCAAGCATTCCTGATAAAAACATCACAGTTGAATAAAAATTCTGATTTTCAAATATAACTTAAAATAGAATACTACTGTGATACAAGAAATGAGCAATGTTTTTTAGAAAATTTTGAAAGACTTACACATACTGATACAAAATGAAGTAAGAACAAGCAGAATGGTATATATAATAATGTGAATATCACAGGGAGATGAACTGTGAATGACAGTTATTCTCAACAATATAGTAAACCAGGACAATTCTTAAGGACCTATGATAAAAAATGCTATCCACTTCCAGAGTAAGACCTGATGGAGTTTTCATATGTAGATTAATGCATGTTTCTTCTTAAAAAAAAAAAAAATCTTTATGAGCAAAATTACAGACCACTTTTCACAAATTAAGTCTGATCTAACCAATTGGAAAAAATATTAAATGCTCTTGGATAGGGCAAGCAAATATAATAAAGATGACAATATTACCTAAACTAATCTATTTATTTAGCGCTATACCAATCAGACTCCCAAAAAAACTATTTTAATGACCTAGAAAAAATAACAACAAAATCCATATGGAAAAACAAAAGGTCAAGAATTTCAAGCGAATTAATGAAAAAAAAAAAAAAAATCAAATGAAGGTGGCTTAGCTGTACCAGATCTAAAATTATATTATAGAGCAGCAGTTACCAAAACCATTTGGTATTGGCTAAGGAATAGACTTGTTGATCAGTGGAATAGGTTAGGTTCAAGGGATAAAACAATCAACAAATATAGCAACCTAGTCTTTGACAAATCCAAAGACCCCAGCTTTTGGGATAAGAACTTACTGTTTGATAAAAATTGCTGGGAAAATTGGAAACTAATATGGCAGAAACTAGGCATTGATCCATACTTAACGCCGTACACCAAGATAAGGTCAAAATGGGTTCATGACCTAGGCATAAAGAATGAAATTATTAATAAATTAGAGGAACATAGGATAGTTTACCTCTCAGACCTGTGGAAGGGGAAGGTCTTTATGACCAAAGCAGAACTAGAGATCATTACTGATCACAAAATAGAAAATTTCGATTATACCAAACTGAAAAGTTTTTGTACAAACAAAACTAATGCAGACAAGATTAGAAGGGAAGCAATAAACTGGGAAAATATTTTTACAGTCAAAGGTTCTGATAAAGGCCTCATTTCCAAAATATATAGAGAATTAACTCTAATTTATAAAAAATCAAGCCATTCTCCAATTGAAAAATGGTCAAAGGATATGAACAGACAATTCTCAGATGAAGAAATTGAAACTATTTCTAGTCATATGAAAAGATGCTCCAAGTCATTATTAATCAGAGAAATGCAAATTAAGACAACTCTAAGATACCACTACACACCTGTCAGATTGGCTAAGATGACAGGAAAAAATAATGATGATTGTTGGAGGGGATGCGGGAAAACTGGGACATTGATGCATTGTTGGTGGAGTTGTGAACGAATCCAACCATTTTGGAGAGTAGTTTGGAACTATGCTCAAAAAGTTATCAAACTGTGCATACCCTTTGATCCAGCAGTGTTACTACTGGGATTATATCCCAAAGAGATTATAAAGAAGGGAAAGGGACCTGTATGTGCACGAATGTTTGTGGCAGCCCTTTTTGTAGTGGCTAGAAACTGGAAACTGAATGGATGTCCATCAGTTGGAGAATGGCTGAATAAATTGTGGTATATGAATATTATGGAATATTACTGTTCTGTAAGAAATGACCAACAGGATGATTTCAGAAAGGCCTGGAGAGACTTACACGAACTGATGCTGAGTGAAATGAGCAGGACCAGGAGATCATTATATACTTCAACAACAATATTATATGATGACCAGTTCTGATGGACCTGGCCATCCTCAGCAAGGAGATCAACCAAATCATTTCCAATGGAGCAGTAATGAACTGAACCAGCTACGCCCAGAGAAAGAACTCTGGGAGATGACTAAAAACCATTACATTGAATTCCCAATCCCTATATTTATGCCCAGCTGCATTTTTGATTTCCTTCACAAGCTAATTGTACAATATTTCAAAGTCTGATTCTTTTTGTACAGCAAAATAACGTTTTGGTCATGTATACTTATTGTGTATCTAATTTATATTTTAATGTATTTAACATCTACTGGTCATCCTGCCATCTAGGGGAGGGGATGGGGGGGGTAAGAGGTGAAAAATTGGAACAAGAAGTTTGGCAATTGTTAATGCTGTAAAGTTACCCATGCATATAACCTGTAAATAAAAGGCTATTAAATAAAATTTTTTTAAAAAATCTTTTGGGTGTGTGTGTGTGTGTGGGAGGTTTGTGTTTTATTTTATAATGTGATAATATGGAAATATGCTTTGTACATATTGCATACAAGTAACCTAAATGAAACTGTCATTTCAGGAAGGGAATGGGATAGAGAAGAAGAGAGAAAATTTGGAATTCAAAAATTTAAAAGATGAATGTTAAAGATTGTCTTTACAATTGGAGGGAAAATTGGAGAGAATTGGAGGGAAAAAAAAAATATATATATATAAAATTAATATATGTAAAAAGAACTAATGATAGCTCAGTGGCACAGAATACAGGTCCTGGAATCAGGAAACTCTTGAGTTCAAATCAAGCCTCAGACACTTAATAATTGCTC